>NW_028261382.1:36684184-36911476 GCF_051295495.1 Thamnophis sirtalis
ATTATCTGAACTAAGTCCTCTCCTTTTTCTTCTTCTATGTTTTGAAATCTTAAGAAAAATTCAGATCTGTCCATCTCCCATCTTAATATTCCACTGCTCTCTCTTTCTACATCACTTAGTCTGATCTCTAGCTTTTCAGTTTTCTTCTCTCCTTCTTGAATCTTATTTTCAATTTTTTGAATCCTATTTTCGTATTTCAGCATCCAGTTGTATATACTTTCTACTTTTCCTTCCATATTATCAACTTTTTGCACTATGCTTTGGTTTTGTTGTTCCATTGCCTCCATTTTTTTACAAGGGTATCGTTTCCTGCTTGCATTTTCTGCATCATTTGTATAAGTGTTTCAAAATTGGCTTCCTTCTCTTTTTCCTGATGGGACATCGTCTGTGTTGTCCTCTGGCCTCCCGCAGGTGAGGGGGCAGGGGTTGATGTTTTTCTCCTTGAAGATAGGTGATATTATAATACTTTAAAGACTCTTTGTTACTTGATAGATAGTTATGAATTCAAAGTTTCAAATTATTGGAATTTGTATGCCGCCCACTCCCACGGGACTCTGGGCGGCTCACAACAGACAAGAAACATTTCAATTTAAAATAGAAATAAAAATTAAAAATACAGTATTAAAATTCACAACACCCATTCCATCTAAGCGGGGCTGGATATCAATCAACAGTCCCAGGCCTGCTGGAACAGCCAGGTCTTGACAGCTTTACGGAAGGCCGGGAGAGTGGGTAGGGTCCAGCTCTCTGTAGGTAGATCGTTCCACAGGGCCGGCGCAGCAACAGAGAAGGCCCTCCCCCAGGGAGTCGCCAGCCAGCATTGTCCGGCTGACGGCACCTGGAGGAGGCCCAATCTGTGCGATCTTGTAGGTCATTGGGAGGTAAATGGGAAATAAGGATTGTTACAAATGGAAGAATATTAATGGTAATTTGAACACATAATTCTCAATGACAGCGAAATATCCAGTTATGTTTAATGCAAAACCAGTGATGTTAATCTTGATAAGAATTGATGCATAGAAAATTGTAACCAAACGACATGCTTGATGAAATGGAGGAAAGTTGTTTTTTCTTCTTCTCTTGCTTTGTTTTGTATGTGTTGTTTTGTTTAAAAAGAATAAAAATATATTTTAAAAAAGACACATTGAACTCCCTTGCTGACCACTCAGCAGAAGGTGGGCTCAGGGCTTTTCGTCTTTGCAAGGGACACGGGTTCAAGAGCTCCGAAGCAGAAGGGGGAAAGTGGATTGACACAACCACCAGGCATCCGAGGTGACGCAGTGGTTAGGGTGCAGTACTGCAGGCCACTTCAGCTGACTGCTATCTGCAGTTCATTGGTTCTAATCTCACCGGCTCAAGGTCGACTCAGCCTTCCATCCTTCCGAGGTGGGTCAAATGAGGACCAAGACTGTGGGGGCGATATGCTGACTCTGTAAACCACTTAGAGAGGGCTGAAAGCCCTATGAAGCGGTATATAAGTCTAACCGCTATTGCTATCTTTCCTCGCTGCTGGGTGGTCAGCAGAACCGGACAGGTGCGCACCAAGCAAATACCTGCCCACGTGGGCAGCGTGGCTGAAGGATAAAAGGCCACAGAGCAAGAAGGCTTGCTCTGAATCCCAGGAAGGGAAAGGTCCAAATTCGATCCAGATTTGGCGATGTTTTGCTCTGCCAACCTTTTGGGAAACAGCCAGGAGTTTCCTCCCTTCTCCTGGAAAAGCCACTCGGGAATTTGGGCCTTTGAGAAGTTTGGCCCTTTTACACCCAGGCCTTGTTCTCACACTCGGATTCACCCACGTGCGAATTAAATTAAAAGTGACACAATGTGAATAAGAGCAACCTCCCCAGAAGCCACTTCAGGAGGTGGGGAAAAAACCATATATAAGAGAGGCTGGTTTTCCCTGGCCTTCGGAAGGTGAGGGTTGACTCTGGGCCACGGGTGTCGTCCCCCCCCCCATTGCCCCGCAGCCCAGCAGCTCCAGGCAGGAACCTGGGTGGTGGAGCACCAAGTGCCCCCCAAGCAGCCTTTCGGGAGCTGCTCCCTTTTTTGGCTTCCTTCTTCCCCAAAGACAGGCTCCCCATCTTCCTGAAGGCAGCAGGGGGGCAACTGAGATGGGGTAGCATCTTTGAGGGCACTGGATCCAGCCAGGCCTCTGGTTTCAGCCCAACCCAGAGTGTAAAATGGGGCTCTGATTGGGAACATGGCATTTGATCTTCAGGCGCCAAGGCTGTTGTGCAATTAAAGTTATTTTGCTCGTTAATTCTTAAACCAACTGGACAATGTAATGACTTCTCAGCCAGCATTTCCAGTTTTTTGCCTCTTCCAGGGAAGGGGACAGAACGAGGTGCGTTTTCTTAATTTTCTATTTCAAAAACAAAGCATTCCTTCACCAAATATCGGCTGACTGTGGGCAACTTCAGTGGAGGGGGGGGGGGGCCTTCAGGTTAGTCCCTGAATAGTCGTCCTTCTCCATGAGCCTCTCTGAGCTCAGGCCAAGGAATAGCTTCCTCCGATGGCCGATGCTGTGAAGATGCCCTGGGCTGGCCTTCTGGGCACCCACACCCTTCTCTCTCCCATGCCCAGGTGACACTCTGAGCAGGCACCACAACATGCCCTTCCTTCCCCACCCAAGACAAGTGGCACCCCCCCCCAAAAAAAGTGCAAGTATAAGCGGACCTGGTGATACAACAGCTGCCACCCCTCCAATGGCAAATACAGGGCAGCAGAAGCGGGGTCTTTTGCAGATGGCATCACCTGGTATGCGTGGAAAGGCCTCCTCCACTTGACAGGGAGTTCATATTTTTTTAAAAATACATGATTAAATGACCTTTAAACAGCTACTCCCAAGAGCCTTGGATGAGTGGGGGGTGGTGGTGGCATTTCTATCTCTCCCCCTTCATGTGCGCAGCAATTGGAGAGCCAACAAATGTAAAGTTACTAAGTATAACCAATAAATCAATATAGGAAATGCGACCCAATCGAAGGTCTCTTGAGGGTCCTTTATGCAAAGGGCAGAAGAGTTGGCGGATTTTGCCAGGGAGAAGGCTCTGGACTTCTCAACACAGGATCAGACCTGGCACCTCTGGGGGGGGGGGGCTCCTCCAGGCAGCCCCTTGCTCAGACTAAGAGCCGAGGTGGCGCAGTGGTTAAATTCAGCACTGCAGTTCAGCAGTTTGGCTGTTCAAATCCCACCAGGCTCAAGGTGGACTCAGCCTTCCATCCTTCCGAGGTAGGTGAAATGAGGACCCAGATTGTTGTTGGGGGCGATATGCTGACTCTGTAAACCGCTTAGAGAGGGCTGAAAGCCCTATGAAGCGGTATATATAAGCCTAACTATTGCTACTGCAGGCCACTTCAGCTGACTGTTATCTGCAGTTCAGCGGTTCTAATCTCACCGGCTCAAGGTTGACTCAGCCTTCCATCCTTCTGAGGTGGGTAAAATGAGGACCCGGATTGTTGGGAGCAATATGCTGACTCTGTAAACCGCTTAGAGAGGTATATGAAGGGGTATATAAGTCTAACTGCTATTGCTATTGCTACTAACAAGACTGGCCCTCAGGCAATGGGATGCAAAGCACAGGGAGAGGCGAATGCCACCAAAGACATCCCCCACATTCTCTGGGGCTTCTTTAACCTTCTGCACAGAAAGAGGGATTCAACCCCCAGTTATAGGTCTCCTTTTGGGGGGGGGGCTGGAAACCGCATAAGCCAGCCTGCTTCTTCAGCTCCCTCTGGGCCATTGCCTAGCTGGGCATAGAAAAAAAAGAGGCCACTGAACCCATGTTTATTGCCAACTCCAATTGGAATCCCCCCACCCCCACCACAAGGATCGGTTTACCTCCGGGACTTTGGGGGTGGGAGTGCACCCTAGAAACACCAACCCAGAGAGGAGAGGCCGCTGCAGGGGAGAGGAAGGGGCTTCCTGAGGACAGCAAAGGCCACTCCTGTACCCGCATGGAGACAAGCAGAGGCTCAGCCAGCGCCTTCAAGGCAGCAGGATTACCCTCCCCCCCCCCTTTTCACCCTTCTCTGTTTATCTAGGCCCAGCCCAAGGACCTGGGCACAATGGCAGCCCCGGGACAGTCAGGGCTCAGCCACAGCGACTGCGACCAGCCCCTTCAGGTGCACCAAAGCCTCACGAAAGGCACGGAAGAGACGCCCCAGTTCAGAATCCTTCCCCACCGGGGGTCCCTCAATCTCCTATTCTTGGGAGGCCAAGACCCTAAGCGTCTGTGCCCAAGGGAAGCCCCTCCCTCTCTTTGCCTTGCTCTTCCCCCTTTGGTTCTCTCCACCCACCCATCCACCGCAGCTCCATCCAGAGAGGAACATTGGGGAGCAAAAGGCTGGGCAGCGCACAGTGGGGTTCTTCCGGGCGTGACTGTGTCCACCCCCCTTCCAGGATGCCCAGGAAGGAAGGCCATGCTCCCAAACGTTCCCTGCACGGAACGTCCCATGCGGATATGTTCCGAAGGGCAGCCAGCCGGGCCTCATTGCTTCTGCCAGTGGTCCATGCCGTCCTCCTTCTATGGCTTCCTGGTCAAGGGTGGCTTCTCCTGCAGGAGCGCCAGAGGATAAAAGGGGCAAGGGGAGAGGCTGGCCTCTCAAAGGGGCAAAAGGGTTGCAGCCATGAAGCTTCTGCTGGGCAGCCTTCTCTTGGCCGGGATCTACTGGGTGGAAGCCACCATTAATGTTCCCATCTTGAGCTCCCTCGATAACCAAAGGGTCAGAGCTGGGAATCCTGGAAGGGAATTCTCCTCCCACCACAACTCTTAAGTGGAAGGGGGGACTGTGGGGTCCCTGGTGCTCTCTGGGCTGGCTGGCAGACCTTCACGACCCAACTAGGAAACATCATCAGCCCTGCAAGGGTTGGCTCCCATTACAAACGGTCCAGCCAGGTCTGTCAGGAAGGATTTGGGTGAGTGCCTTCAGCGCTAACAAATGTTTCTCCTTTCTCCTTCCCTAGATTGCCAAGGCTTGGTATCCTCTCCTCTCCATTCCTACTGGAGAGGTGAGGAATGTGGAGTTTCCTGCATTCACATTGGTGGCCCGGCCAAATGGAAACCTGGCGTACCGCATTAGAATCCTCAAGTGAGTTTTGGTCGCTGCATAAGGGGAAGCCTGGCTGGCTGGGCCGAGGGTTCCCTTCTCCAAAAGAGGAGACGGGTGGGGCCCTCCAAGACCCTCCCACCCCCAAAGGCTTATGCGGTCCCCTTTTTTTTTCTAGGAACGGCCAATGTGTAACCGAAGATATTGCACTGACAAAACTGGTGCCTGGGGACTATGCCGCCAACGGTGAGTCCATGGGGGATTCTCCCCCGCCTCCAGGCGGACCTGCTGACTGGGCAGTTGACCGTTTCTGCCCAACCGGCGACCCCCAGTTCCTGCAAAAGGCTTCATCCTTCCCCCTGTGGGAGTGTGCAAAGACCCCACTGGGCAGGGCAGGGGCTGAGCCTGCCCCCTCCTGCCCAAGAGAAGCCCCCTCCCCAAGGCAGGGACACAGTGGTGGGTTTCAAAAAACCTCTTCTGTGTGTGGCCTGCTTTGTAGGAGTGGCTTGCCGGCCATGTGACCGGGTGGGAGTGCTTGCCAGCTATGTGACTGAGTGGGTGTGGCCGACTTGTAAAATGTGGTGAAACTCACTTAACAACGCTCTTGCTAGGAACAAAATGTTGGCTCAGAACTCTGGCATTGAAGTGTGCAAGTCTTACATGAGCCAAGGTGGCGCAGTGGTTAAATGCAGCACTGCAGGCTACTGCTAGATCAGCAGTTCAGCGGTTCAAATCTCACCGGCTCAGGGTTGACTCAGCCTTCCATCCTTCCGAGGTGGGTAAAATGAGGACCCAGATTGTTGGGGGCAATATGCTGACTCTCTGTAAACCGCTTAGAGAGGCCTGAAAGCCCTATGAAGCGGTATATAAGTCTACTGCTATTAAAGCTGTGAAGTTACAAGAGCCTCGCACCCCTAACCCTTTAGAAAAAAACCCCCAAGGGGTGTTCAAACTTGACAGCTTTAAGACTTGTGGACTTCAACTCCCAGAATTCCTCCTCTCACTCTTCATCTTGATGATGCGCGGACGGGCGGGGGGAGGGAGATGGAACCGGTTCTAAACGGCACTGTAGATTTGTGGAATCTCTTCTATAGAAGAAGCTAGAACTGGCAAGAACCCACCCTTGCAGGGACAGGAGCAGGACCGGGGTCTCCAGGGTGGATGGCGGCTTCTCCTGGGATTTGGGGGGGGGGTTGCAGAGCTCCTGCCCCAAAGGAGACTAAACAGCCTCTCCCGCTTTCCAGACGTCCCCAGCACCCTCCGGTTTACAGAAACGGATTATAATACCTACTTCATCGCTTACATCTCGCGGGGCCCCAACAGAGCGGAGACCTTCCTGGCGCTTGCTGGTAAGGGAGCTGGGTGTGGGGGCTGGTCAGGAGAGACCCTCATCCTGTCCTCGCCCTTCCTAATGTTGCTGGCAGCAAAGCAATGCCCCTCCCATTTGCTCCTTGCCCCCCAAATTCCGCCATCCTTGGGGTGCCAGCTGGGACCTCCTTGGAGAGTTGAGTTGAGTTTATTGGTCTTGTATGCCGCCCACTCCCGAAGGACTCCGGGCGGCTTACAATAAAAAGGGGAAGGGGATAAAATAGAAAAAACAACAATTTAAAATACACAACATTCATAGTTACCGTGGGGCTGGATACTTCAACAGCCCCCCCCCGGCCTGCCGGAGCAGCCAGGACTTAGTGGCTTTGCGGAAGGCCTGGGAGAGTAGTAAGGGTCCAGATCTCCACGGGGAGCGTGGAGAGGGCTGGAGCTGCAACAGAGAAGGCTTTCCCCCGGGGGGTCGCCAGCCTGCCCCCTCCAGCCCCTTCCCTCTTTGTGCCTCTAGATTCCCCCCTCCATTTCTCTCCATCCATTCCAGCAGAATTGGGGAGGGGGAGCCAGAGCAGCCTCCCTCCCTCCCTGAGGTCTCCTGCCAACACCGCCCTCCTCTTCCTTGCTTGCCTCCTTTAGGCACTCAGTCCACAGTGACTCCGGCTTTGGAGGCTAATTCAGGCAGGCTGCCACCAGGATGGGCATCACGGGTGAGATCCTGCGCAACCGCCTTCAAGGTAAGCCCTGGGTCCCTCACGATCCCCTCTCCTGGGCCAGGGAAGCTCTCCTGGGCTTCTTTCACGTCAACTCCTGTTTCCCTGCTAAGCCCAGACCGAGGCTCCCCAGGGCACCAGAGGACGACTACCCCTCCCCCTCCTCCTCCTCTGATGACCAATTCTCTCTCTCCTCTCCAGCCACCTGCTAAGGGTCAAGGTGAAGGAGTGAAGATTCGGGGCCCAGAGGGGTCCTTGCAAGCTAACTCCCCCCACACCCCAGTTGGAAAGGCCGGAAGACGCCAAGCTTTGTTTGTCAAATGAAGCATAAATAAAACCCAACAAAGAAAAAAAAATCTGTGTTTTTTTCCTCATTCCTCTCTTGAAGAGGGCGTAAACACACACAGCTCTTGCCTCTCCTGGGTTTGAGTTTGAGTTTTTGAGTTTTATTTCATTTGTATGCCGCCCTTTTCCTAAGGGACTCAGGGCGGCTCACAACTCAAAGAAGGGAAAGGGGGATACAGACAGTTTAACACAACACAAAACAATACATAGTTAAAAAAAAAAAACAACAACAATCATACCATTCGAGATAGGGGCAGCGAATATTTAGCCCCAGGCCTGTCGGAACAGCCAAGTTTTAAGGGCTGTGCGGAAAGCCTGGAGGGTGGCGAGGGTACGAATCTCCACGGGGAGTTCGTTCCAGAGGGTCGGAGCAGCCACAGAGAAGGCTCTCCTCCGGGTAGTCGCCAGTCGACACTGGCCGGCCGATGGAATTCGGAGGAGGCCCAGTCTGTGGGATCTAATTGGTCTAGTGGAGGTAATTGGCAGCAGGCGGTCTCTCAAGTACCCAGGTCCAATACCATGAAGGGTCCCCCCTCCCTCTCAGGGGCTTGGCCTGGCACTTCTGGGGGGCCGCCCAGCAGAACCTCCTAAGCCTCCCCGCCTTTCTCCCAGGAAACCAAAGGGACCCACAAGCATCTCTTTGCCCACCATTAATCTCTGAATAAATAAAATGCTCTCACAAGCTAAAAACAAAAACAAGAAAATGCACCCCATTCCTAGAAGCGGCCAAATCTGGACAGACTGGTTGAGAAGCAGTTATGTTGCCTGATGGATTACTTTAAGGGTTAGTGAGTGAAATAAGTATTGAAAGAATAAGAAATTCCTAGGGCAATTCCTAGACACGCAATAGAAAACATAAATATAGTACAAAAACAGGATGTAATTACATGCAGACAGCTTCTTACCTTAGAAAAAGGTGTATTACAGTTAAAACCCTTGAATGTACTAAAAGAAGAAAAGGCAATTCAAACATGGTTCCAGTATGGGCAGTTACAGGCCAGATGGAAAAAAGATCAAAAAATCGGTTTTATGCAAGACGAGGATAATTTACTAAAACAAATTAGAGATCAAAGCCCAATGCGTATAAAGAGACTATATAATGCATTAATAGAAATGGATTTGGAAACAGAATTAGTTAAAGACTGTATGATAAAGTGGGCACAAAACTTTGAAGAACCAATAATGTTGGATACATGGGAAAAGATCTGGGTAAGAAATGTAAAATTTACACAAGCCCAAAATTTGAGAGAAAACTTTTATAAGATGTTTTATAGATGGCATTTAGATCCTAAAAAATTGGCCTCTATGTATCTGAACTTACAACCTAAATGCTGGAGATGTGATTGTGCTAGTGCTACATACTATCATATATGGTGGACTTGTAAAAAGGTTAAAGCATTTTGGATAAAAATATGGTGGATTATGCAAAATGTTCTTTAAAAAAGGATAAAGTTTACACCTCAGTTATTTTTGTGAGGTATAATTACTGATTGTACAGTTATAGAGGCTAACCTGATTTTGCATTTAATAACCGCAGCAAGACTGCTGGTGGTGCAATACTGGAAGAAGGAAGATTTGCCTACTATTCAAGAATGGACATTAAAAGTAACAAAAGAGAGATGGCTAAAATATCAGCATATCTCAAGGACCATTCAAACGAGAGATATAAACTGGAGTGGAGAAGATGGATTGATTATATTCAAAATAAATATGGGACTAAGAAATTCCAGATAGTCTATGACTGAAAAAACAAGGAATGATATAATCTGTTTAGAGTTAGTCTAGCAAAGAGGAGTTAAAGCTCAAATGAAAGATGATATTAACTTTTTTAAAGTTTATTTTAGAATATCTTTGTTAAAGATTTATACCCTGTATTGGTTCTGGGAAGTTGGGGGGGGGGGGGAGGTTGTGGGGGTTGGGTGGGGAGGGTAGTCGGAGGGAAGTAAACATTTGTAAAAGCTTTTTTTCCCCAAAAAATTTCAATTAAAAAAAAGAAAGAATAAGAAAGAAAAGAGAGTTTCCACCAGGCCAGGAGAGGAGGTGCAGAGGGCCAAGGGTTTCCGAGGCTGAGTCTGGACTGTGATCCCCACGGAGGTTGCAATGCCCCCCAAATCCCGGGGGATGGATGGAAGGAATTGAAGGGGGGGAAGTAAGACAAAGAGAGGTGAGGGCTTCCCTTGGGGCAGATGAGGGGCCTGGGCGGGGAGAAGTGGGGGACTGAGGCCCCGCCCCCTGCCCTGTATACACGGCCGGCCGGTATTTTGTCCCTTCTGTCTCCCCGTTGCTCAGAAAAGCAACTTCGGGAAGGTCCTTTGCTAGCAGGCAGGTTCTAGGACGCCTGCCGCCACCAAAGGACCTTCCCAGAGTTGCTTTTCTGAGCAACGGGGAGACAGAAGGGACAAAATACCGTCCGTTTTCCCTGTGCTCAGAAAAGCAACTTCGGGAAGGTCCTTTGGTGGCGGCAGGCGTCCTAGAATCTGCCTGCTAGCAAAGGGCTTTCCCGAAGTTGCTTGAAACCCACCACTGCTGCTGATGCTCCTTGAAGATGAAACTCGCATGACACCTAAGGGATCTGCAGATTGGACAGTGGGATGAGGGCTACGGGGGGGGGGGGGGAGGGGGCGGGGGGAGGGGGTTGGTCACATATTGATATCTATGATTTCGCGCGCTTTTGCCTCAGATCTTGCTTCGTTTAGCTGCTATCTTTTCATGTACCAATAAAAGCACTCTTAATTCTGCAAAATGGAGTTGAGAGAGAGATTGAGATTGATTGAGATTGAGATGCTTTATTTGTATGCCGCCCTTTTCCCTGGGGGGACTCAGGGCGGCTCA
The DNA here is from genome assembly GCF_051295495.1 of Thamnophis sirtalis. NCBI lineage: Eukaryota > Metazoa > Chordata > Lepidosauria > Squamata > Natricidae > Thamnophis > Thamnophis sirtalis. The sequence goes on from NW_028261382.1 coordinate 36,694,441, forward strand.
CAACTCAAGGGGAGGGAGGACAAACAAGTCATAACATAAAAAACAATACATCATTAAAAACACAACAGTCAGAGTTAAGTGGTTTCCTTCTTGGTTGCTGAGCAGAGGTGGGTTCCTACCAGTTCGCACCAGTTCGGTAGAACCAGTTCGTCAAATCTACTGAACCGGTTAGAGGAGGTTCCACCAGTGGACCTGGAATGCAGGCCACACATTCAGAAGGGGTTCCAAAAAATTTTGAAACCCACCACTGACACACACACACACACACACACACACACACACACACACACACACACACACAGAGAGAGAGAGAGACTAACAGAGAGAGAAAGAGAATGAAAGGAAGGAAGAAAAAAAGAAAGAAAAAGTGAGAGATGAAAGAAAAAAAGGAAAAAGAGACAGAGACAAAAGGAAGGAGAGAGAGAGGAGAGAGAGAGAGAGAGAAAGAAAGAAAGAAAGAAAGAAAGAAAGAAAGAAAGAAAGAAAGAAAGAAAGAAAGAAAGAAAGAAAACACATGGCCGGCAAGCCACTCCCACCAGGTCACATGGCCGGCAAGCCACTCCCACAAAGGAGGCCATACCCAGAGTAGGTTCGAATTTTTTTTTGAAACCCACCACTGTTGCTGAGGGAGGCCAGCTTCACACCTGCCTCTCTTTGTCTTGCTCCTCCTGTTCTCTCCACCCACCCATCCTCCGCAGCTCAACGAGGGATATTGGGGAGCAAAGGATAAAGGCTGGGCAGGGCACAGTGGGGTTCTTCCGAGAAGGGGGTTTCCTTCTGAGGGGTCCTGAAGGGCATCTAGCCCATCCCCTCTGCATTTGATTTGGCAAAGAGTTTGCGTTTCAGAAAATGTACGTGGTTAACTGATCTTTGAACAGCTACCCTGAAGGGCCTTTGCAGAGTTTCCGGGCCTTCGTCCCCCCCCCCCCCCCGCTTCCTCTTTGCAGGAGTTGAGCAGCCAACCTACCCAAAATTAATAAATAAAAGGAAGAAATAATTTCGCAACCCAGCCAGAGGTCTCTGAGTGTCCTTTATTCCAAGGGCATAAAATCTGCCAGCCTTTGCCAGGGGCTGAGCTAGGAGCAGCTCGACGCTCAACGCAACGCGTGGCCCCCCGACAACCTTGTTCACACATTGCACGAAACCCCAAGGGACCGCATTGCTTCTCCTGAGCAGGCCTCCACGCCCTGCCTGGTTGAGATCCGTAATGTGGCTGCAGCCTTTGGAACAGCTTCGACCCCCCCCCCCATTGCTCACCTTCGGGCTACCTTTGGGGAGGGGTCTGGAAGTCCCACTGGTCAGCACAGTTCTTCAGCTGATTCCGGGTAACAGCGTAGGTGGGTAAGGCAGCCAGAGCTGCAGGAGCCCAAGAAGAGGAGAGTCCCTCTGAAATCGCCTCTCTTCCCAATCCAAGGGGTCGCCCAACCAGGGTTGGGGTTGGGAAACGCCCATGGGGGAAATCCCATCTCTGGCGGGAACCCCCCCTCCTCCCCCAGGGGCCTCAATTTGAGGAGGCTCCTGGGGAGTTTTCCATGGCCTTGCTAGATTCAGCCAAGGGAAAAGAATCTTAGTCGCCCACCCCCCACCCCAAGGGCCGGTTTGCCTCTGGGATTGGGGGGGGGGAGCGCTCCCTAGAAATACCAACCCAGAGAGAGGAGTCCGCTCCAGGGGAGAGGAAGAGGCTTCCTGAGGACAGCAAAGGCCACTCCGGTACCTGCGTGGAGACAAACAGAGGCTCAGGCCAGCGCCTTCAAGGCAGCATGGAGCCCCCCTTTCCCCCTTTAAAGCCACCCCCCACGGGACCCGCGGACAGGGGGCGCTTACCCATGGCGAGCACGGCCAGCCCTTTCAAGCGCACGAAAGCCTGGCACAAGGCGAAGTCCTGCAGCGCGGAAGAGACGGCCCGGGTCAGACTCGCCCCCCACCCGGGCTCCAGCGGCGCCCGCCTTGTCCCCCCGCCCGCGCCTGCCCCTCGCCCCGCGCCCGCTGCCCTCTGCCCGCCCGTCACCAGACGCAGCCGCCCGAGCCACCCACCGGGTCTGCTGGCGCGGCGGGCGGCATGGCCTCTTCCCTGGGCGGTTGCCGGGCGGCCAGAGCTCCCTCTGCAGGGCCGGCGGAGGCGGCCAGAGCTTGAGCCGCGGAGTTTAGCCGGCAGGCGCCGCTCGAGCGGGAGCGCACGGAGCCTGGCGCGCGGCCGGGAGCGATGGCGGCGCCGCGGCCGCTGCGCTTGCTGAGCCACGGAGGGCGGCGGTTCCTTTGCTTCTGCCGGGACGGAGACGCCTCTCCGCGGCTGCAGTAAGTGCGGGACCCCCTGGCGCTGGGCTCTGCCCCCCCCCCGGCAGCCTCTTCCTCGGCCCCTGAGCGTGTGCAGAGAGCCTGGGAAGCCCCCCCTCCTCAACAATGCCTGCCCCCCCTCCTTCTCAGAAGCGCCCCTTTGATGCCACTTCACCCTCGGCTCTGGAGGCTGGCAGAGAAGAGCCCAGGCTGGGATCCCCCGCCCTCCTCGCCGCCTCTTCCTCTCCTGCCGGCGGGAAGCTCTTTTGGTTCAACCGTTCCCCCCTTCCCTCCCTTCTTTCCTTCCCTGCCCGCAGGCTGACCGACGCTTGGGAGTTCTGGAGCTGCAGCGTCCCTCCGGAGAAGCTGCACGGACAGGTGCGGAGGGAGGGTCCCCCCTGCTTCCCCCCGGGTCTGGGGTCCTTGGCGCTGCGCCCCTCGCGCGCCCCGCGGCTGACTGTGTTTTCCCCTTGGCGCAGGAGGAGCCCGGCTCGCCCGCCGGCCGCCTCGCCAGACTGCGGTGAGTGGGGCCGCTGGCCATGGTTCTGCTCCCTCTCTCCCTTCCCAGGGCGGATTCCCCCGGTGGGCAGCTCCTTCAGCCGTTGGAGGCGCCCATAAGAACCCCTTTGGCAGGAAGACAGCCGGAGCTGGAAGCCGAAAGGGGAGATGCCAGGGCTGGCCGAGAGGGGGCGCCCTTGGCTTTCACGCAGGGGAGTGAATTCCCTGCCTGCTTCAGCACGGCTGCCATGCCCTCCCAGCTCTGCCTCCTGGCACCTCCGGGGCACAGCCAGTCACTCTCCACTCTCTTTGCAGGGAACTCTTGCAGGGCCAGGAACCTGTCCTCACTCTCCATGACACCAAGGCCACGCTGCAGGTCCAGGACGGTGGGCAGAGCGTGACCTTCGACCTGGACAAAGCCTCGCTCCCCGAGGCCAGGAGGCAGGTGCAGGAGCTCACCTTCGGCCTGGTGGAGCAGCTGCAGGCGCTGGACAAGCCCCTGGAAGGTGCAGCCGGGTCCCTGGAGGAGGCCTGGGTGGTTGGCGGTGTTCCCGTCGGGGTATCAAAGCCCCCCCAAACCATGGCACTTAAAAAAATAATAATAATTGGCAGCTGCAGACATCAATACAGAAAGCACTGGTCTCTCTGCTAGGGGAAGGGGCAGGGAGAAGTGAGGGGCTCAGTGGCTGTAAAAAGAGGAGGGGCAGGGGCAGGGAACGGGCATGGCTCTTGGGGTTCCTCTGTGACTGAAACTCCTGTTACATTCTGTAGAGATTTCTACCAAGGCCAGTTTAAGCACAAGCACGACTGAAGGAACATTTTGCCCAGCCGAAATATCCCCCCGGGGGTGGGGGGCTGGGCTTTGAAAGGACCCCTTTGGCCTGGAGGGTTTCTGGGCTCGGGGGCCACCAGGGCCTGACTGCTTCTCTTCCTCTTCCTCCTCCTTCCCCAGAAGGCACAGCGGCTGCCCCCTCCGTGGCCCTCAGAAGCCCCCGAAAGGTCTCAGCAAGCCAGAGTCTCTTGGGAACAGGTAAGAGGCGGCATCCAGTCGGGAGGGTGCGCTTCCGCCCCTCCCAGTCAAACCATCCGGAAGAGAGAGGAGAAATCTGACACAACCTGCCCCCGGCCCCTCCCTTCCGAAAGATCTGCCTTCCCAGGCCAGAAAAACCAGATTGAGACACCCTGAACTGTCCAAGGGGAAAGGGGGTTTTCTCAGGTCGAGAGAAACGGTGCCCGGGTCAGTTCTGTGCCAATGTTGAGTGCCACCCGAGGGGGCCCCTCACCTCCCTCTTTGGATACTCCAAACTCCTGGAAAAGTAGCAATTCCCCCAGAATAGCCCCCCTCCCCCAAAGTTTGGCTCACGCGAGGAAGATGTCACTGCGATTTCTCTGCCCCCCCCCCCAGAATTCTGTCCGCGGAAGCCCAGAGGAGGAGGGGCCGGTCCGAGCAAGCGGCGGCTGCCTGGGGAATCCCTCATTAACCCTGGATTCAGAAGGTAACCACTTGGGCTGCACTGGTCCTGTTGCTTGGATGGAGCTGACCCATCGTGCCCACTGAGGGGCGCCTTTTCCTTCCATGGTCCATGCCAGTTCTGGAACCTGGTTGGCTCGGGGGGGGGCGGGAGGGGGGGGACAGACAGCTCTGTGTGATCCTCAGCTCTGCTTTTGGTCCTCGTCCCTCTTTGTGGCAGAGCTGAGATTGGGCTTCGAGCAGAGTTTGGGTCAGGCGGATGATGGGATGGGAGAAACCTCTCTCCCTCCTTCCTCCCGCCAGATGTTGAGCTTGAATCCCTATCGCTCCCAACCATTAGGGCCTGACAGGTGTGCAAATCCACCACCTCTCAGCGGCCCCCAGCAGCTTCCTTCTCCCTGCCAGTCAGCGCCCACTCTTCCTGAGCATGGCAGTGCCAGGGAGGGGGGGGCGGAAGCGGGGAGGGGCGTTTGAAGGCGTGAAGGATGCTCATAAGGGGCTTCTCTCTTGCTCTAGCAAGAAGACCCCGACGGGGGTGGACTTCGAAGACGCCTGAACCGTTTTCCAAATCAAATGGGAAAGAACTACTTCAGCATGGCGATTTTTAACGTTATTTAAGCCTTAAAACTACACCAAGTATATTTTTATATGTATTATAATAGAAAGGAGGAGACAATAAAATGCTTGATTTTACTCACTTTCCAGTTTGTTCTTTCTGGGCCAAATTCTTTGGAGGGGGGGGGGACAAAAATCTAGACCAGTGGGAGTAAATTCTCCGGATGGGGGGCAGTTTGGGCAACAGGGAGAGAATATTCCAATTCTAGGTGATTCTGCAGGGAAAGTACTTTGTCTAGAGCACAAAAATTGACGGATTCTAAATTCTCTGTTGATATATTAGCGTATATTTAATTTTGGGGAAAGACATGTAAAGCATTGGACATTTGGGGGGAGGGGGTACTGCACTTAAAAAGAGCCATGGGGGAAGAGAGAATGGGGAAATGCAGACATGCTCTCTCTCTCACACACACAAACACACACAAACACACACCTGAGAGGCAGATTGTGTGCAGGGTTGCTCCAGCGAGGGTCTCCCACAATTTCTGATGAGCTAAGAAGCCCCCAGCCCCGCTTCAAGGCCTTCAGGCCATCTTCGCAGGGGTGAAGGGAGCTGACTGCCCTCCCTCAATTCTTCCAGGCTGAGGAAGCGAGGGGAGCCCCCCAGGGAAGAAAGGGACTAGCCAGGGACCGCCAGAGCACATTGGCACTGCCAGTACTGCCCAGGGGCAGAGGCCTAAACCGTTAGAACCCGCTGCCTTGGCGGGAGGGGAAGATGGCGATGCCAGACCCACCTAAAGACCATGCCCACGGGTGCGGGGTGGGGGGCTCATCTGGACCTGCCCTGCTTTCTTCCACTATGGGTGGCTCAGAGAGAGAAGGAAGAGGAGCCAGGAGGTTGCCAGCCAGAGCTAGCCAGACCCCAACTTTAGCCAGGGGGGGGCAAGGAGGCTATTAGGTCTGCCTGACCACGCCGTGGTAGGCCTGGATAATCTCCTGGGGGTCCGGGCAGGTGTACTGGAATTCCTTGGTCTCAGCAGCGGACTCCAGGTATCGCCAGATGCCCCGCATCTCTCTGGGGATGCCCGCTTGGCGGTAGTGCTTGCACGCAACCTGCAGGGCAAGGGAGGGAAGACAAAGTCAGCGCCTCCTGGAGCCGAGGGTGGCAATGCCAGCCGTCCTTTTATTCCGCTGACTTTGTTCTCAAGATGAACCCAAACAACTGGAAGGTCGAGATTCCGGGGATACCAAATTTTGTTTGTGCTGCGTTTTGGGATAATTATGGCTCCGTGGAGGGTGGGGTGGAGGGGAGGCCCGCCCTTCCTTGAATACGTTAGGTGCTCCCAGAGGAGACGCAGAGGGGAATTCGGCCCCAGGAAGTGCCCGGCAGAAGAGGGTGCCCAGAGCAGCCAGAGGGGCCCCCTGGGGAGGAGAGGAAGGGGGCTCTGCCACCCTCGGGGGCTTCTCACATTAACGATGTTGAGTTTGGGGAGCAGGTTGCAGTCGGCCAGGGTCATCTGGTCCCCATCCAGGAACCGCCGGCGGGAGATGACCAGCTCTGGGTCTCGGACCCGCTCGTAGTCCAAAGGGATGTTCAAGAATTGGTCCAACTTACGGAAGGCTTTGAGGAGGGCGTGGAGCAGAGCTGTGGGGAAAACACCCGAGGAGTTAGCCTCTGGGGCAGGCGGCAGCAGAAGGATGCCCAGATAGACTGCTTCTAAAGTGGGGGCTTGATCCACTGCTCAGCCATTCCTTCGGAAGCCGAAGATTCAGTCGGGCCTGAGCTTCTAAAGACGCCCCCTTCGAAAGATGCTTTTGCTTTGCTATTTGAGATGCTCAGAGGAGTCTCTCTGTTGCTTGACCACTTGATTACATCCATTTTGCCCCCTCGCTCCATCGGCTGCCACTCAACTCGCTGACCAAGGGAAGATTCCCCCCCCCCCCCCGTTTGGTCTGTGCCTGGCCTGCCCCCCCTGCAGGGAAGGGACGTCGCCTCTTCCTGTACTGCCCTCCCCCACTTTGTCTCCCGAGTGCACATTGGAAGGAAGGCAGCTGGGTTTTCTCCGTGCTGCTCTCCGGGCCTCAAATGGAGCCTCCGTGGCTCAACACAGTCTACCTTTGAGTCCCCCAAAGGACTGGACTCTGCTAAGGGCCTTGGCGCATGCTAGCTAGGGAGGACCGGGGGTGGCAGTCCGAAGCCCCTTCCCCATTCTCACTTTCGTCCTGAGCTGGTATCGGGTTCTTGATGTAGGCGGAGAACCTGTGGAAGATGTCATTCCCAGCTAAGGTGGACTCCTTGTACTTGGGCGCCAGGCTGGGGAACCTGTGGGGGAAGACGGAGGAATGCTGACTGCTGTGGCTCCTGGCCTCAGTTTCTCCATCTGCACAATGGGCAGGATCCTGCCCTGCCTTTGAGAAGACAGAGAGGAGAGCAGGCAGGAGGCCCTTGCTTCTCCCTTCCCTTGGACTCACCCCCACCCTCCCTGGATGGGGACCCCCACCACTTACTCAGGGGGGTTCAGGGTCTCCTCCAGAAACTCTTCGATCCTGATGGTGTCTGTTTTGGGCTCCCCGTCGTAGAGCAGGACGGGCAGCTGGGCTCCTGGGGCGAAATCTTTCAGGACATCCAGGGACCTGGGAGGGAAAAGGGGGCTGAGCCTGGAAAATGGAGGTGCCCCCCTCTTTCTGTATCCCCACAAGTGACGTTCCCAGGGGCCTGGATCATACAGAGCCCTCTTTTTCCAGATGCGACCCCCAAACCCAGACACCTTCCCCCCACCAGACCTTTCTAACCCCAGGGCCCCCAGATGGGTGAGGCAACAATCCCCATCACCTGCCAGGGGATTCGGGGGGGGGGAGGAGATCAAAGGGGAACTGCCAGAGGTAGGTTCAGCATCGCCAACTGTCAGCAGGCGAGATTCCGGGCTTCCCTTTGGCCCTTACCTCTTCGTGTCCACTGTGGTCAGAGTGAAGGGCGCCCCCTTGAGCAGCAGGACCATGAAAAGGCGCTGGCAGAAAGGGCAGTGCCCTATGGTCTCTCCATCCGTGCTGGCCTAAACGGGGCAGGGAGGGGGAGTTAAGAGAGGGCCCGGAGTGGCATCCTGGCAGGAGAAATGAGCTCCAATGCCCTTTTGGGCAGAACAGGGTTAAAAGCAACGTGCCACCTTTCCTTACACAGCATCCACCGAATGCACGGCACTACAAATCCCATCCTCCCTCCCAGGACTGCGCCAGTGAAGTGGGTCAGCGGCAGAAACACGCCTTTAAGCCTTTCGCTCCGCTGTCAAAACTCCCCGGGATTTCAGTCCGGTTTCAACGCTTGTCAATTCCTTCCTCGTAGACAAGAGGTATTTTTGGATCAGCGCAGGCGTTGATGGGAAGACGATTTGAACACCGTTTCATTCAGCCTCGCCGGCACCAAAGCCTGACGTGCCTTTCAGGGGGGCCCTGCCTAACCAGCCCCCTTGTGCAGAGCGGGCAGAAGACCAGGGAGCCCTGCCCCCATCCCAGCTCTCGGCCGGGATCAGGTTGTTCCCCGGCCTAATCCAAAACCAAGGCAGCGTTTCAGGTTGGCCAAGAGAGGCTCCCTCTGCCAGGACAGGTGCCTCGGGGCAAGGATTTGGCAGTTTCATTTTGCGAAATGGATTCGGGCAAAGTCCTCCTCTCTTGGAACACAGCTGCACGCAAAAAGATCCCTTCGGCTCCAAGTGGGGGAAACAGGACTGTTGCAGCCCATTCGTGGAAAGAGAAGGCGCGCTCAGGACTTCCCAGCCCCTCCCTGCAGGATGCACGGGCACACACACACACACACACACACACACACACACACACACACACACACAGGGCCCCACTGCAGGGCTCACAGGTCCCCTCCGGCCAGAGGGGAAACCCTGGCTGGGGATGCCCGGAGGCCAGCTGGACCCAGAGGACCCAGCCTCCCAGCTGGAAAGGAACCAGAGGCTAGGAGTACGGGAGGGGCCCCTCCAGACACAGCCCACTCCAAAGCCAGAGGCTGCAGGGGGTCAGGAGAGGCCCATCCACTCTGCCCTTCAGCTTACCGGCTCTCCGGCAACTCGCTTAGCAGATGGGACCGCCTGGAGGCTCTTCCTCCAGGTCTCCAATCGGTGACTTTGGCCAGCCGAGGTCCCGTCCGGAGCATCCCAGCCCAAGCAGCAGAGGGAAGGCAGGGCGGCTCTTACCTTGACGAACAGCTGGAGCTTGCAACCCTCCGCCATCCTCTCTGGGCCCCAGCAGGGAAAGCTGTCCAGAAGCCGCTCGGATCTGCGTTATAAATTCGACACACCCTCCCGAGAGCTTCACCAGCCGCATTCTTTCTTCCTCACCTCCCAACGCCCTGTTTCCGAAGCCACCCAATCCCGGGCACTCCCTGGTTCCTGGGGTGGCAGCGGCAGAAAGGCAGAGCCCGTGTTGGGGGGGTCCCTGGGCAGCTAGTGTGTGTTTGGGCAGCTCCATGAAAGCCCCCCCCCATCACGGGACACCACAGCCTGCCCGCTGAGCGGGTTGAAACCCAGGAGGGGCATCTGGGCAGTGGCACGAGGGAGGAAGAGTTCCTCCAGCCCTCTTGGCTTGGTAGAGACCGAAGCGCCAGGAAGGCTGAGTTTTGCAAAAGGAAAATGGAAAAAAAGGAGAGATTTTTGCCACTACCATGTTGATTACATAGGTATATATGGTGAACCTTTTCAGCACTGAGTGTCAAAAAGGTCGCATGGAAATGTCACACACGCACTCATTGGGGACAGGCTCCAGAAAAGCCGACTTTCCAGGTTCTAGCACGCATGTGGCCTTCCACGCGCACACCGGTTTCCACCACTGCCGCGCATGCAAAGGACAGCTGATCGCCATACATGCGTGCGTGCCAGAAACCCGGAAGACAAACAAGCGAGGCCACGCAGCTTTGCGTGCCACTTTTGGGCACGTGTGCCATAGGTTCACCATCACGGATATAGGCCCTTCTCGTCCCTCTCAGGCAGGGTCAAATTTCCTCTTTTCCTTCTAGCAGCCCCAGATTTACAGCGAGATCCCAGTGGGGAGCCAGGCTGCGCTCGGGGCAGTGGAGGAAGCCTTGCGAAAAGCTGGTGTGGATGATTGTGGGGAGAGAAGAAAAAAGCCCATCGTTCACCTCCCCCTTGGCCCAGCAACACCCTCCCGGTGGCATTATCCTCATCCCATCTCTTGGAAACCCCAGGCCTGGGGCAGCCGGGGCAGCTCCCTTGCCCTGCCCTGGCTAGTTTTCGGCTCCTCAGAAAGCAAAAAGTGTGACATGCACACTTCCGGGAACATCAAAACAACCGTCGCATTTCTGCACAATTCTCCTGCTCTGTTGATTAAGGTGGTGTTCCCAGCGTGGGTGTAATTAAACCCTCGGCCGGATGGCGCTGTTGAAAATGCCAGCCTGCCACGCCCAGGACTGAGAGATGGGGTTCAAAGCAGCACCCCCTCCTCCTCCCCCGTGCTTCCATCGCCCCCACCCCCCACCCCGCCTGCCTTGATCAGGGGGAAGTGACTTAAGAAGCAGAACACAGGTGAGTGAAAGTTGTGGATATTCTAAGACGATAAAAATATCCCCCAACCAAATGCTAACGTGGGCTGGAGCAAGAGACCCACTTCGGCGGAGCGACGGATGGTGTGTCACCCTTAAAAGCCACTCCAACCAGCCACCCCCTGGCACCCCCTTTTTTTGGGGTGCCCCTCAGCTCCCCCACAAAAGTCTCTGCCAAACAACCATCGGTTATTCTCACTTTTTTATTAAAACAATAATTACTTTTCACATTGGCTTTTCCGGTTCTAGCAATGTACAGGCTCTTTGCAAAGAGAGCAAGCTGCCCCAAGGGGGGGCTCAGCACCCCCAGCCAGGGCTCGGGGCAGAGAGGAGGGCCGGAGGGGCCGAGCAGACCCCGGGCAAGAGGGCTCGCCAGAGAGTCCTCCAAGCCGGCTTCTCTTTGCAGGCGGCCTGATGCCTCCCTTTGTGCCGGATGTCCGGGGCCCATTTCCAGAGAGGGGACCGGCAGAGTCCCACGGCTGTTGTGGGGGGAGAGAGCCCAGCACAGTTCCCATCAGTTTCACACCCTGCCTAGGCTCCAAACCCCTCCCCGGCGCTCCAATAAATTTAAAAGAAAACATTGTGCTTGCAAAGCCCAAAATAAACCGATTCAATCTCTGTCTAAAACTGTCCCCTTCCTCCGAATTCAATTTACACTCCTTCGGTGCAAAGAAGCTGCCATCCTCGCTCTGGTCCCAAAGACCTCCAGGTCTTCCAGCACCCCCTCCTCTTCATTTGGGGGAGCCCCTGCTGGCCTCTTGGCTTCTCTGCTGGTCGGTGCACAGCTGGGGGAGGGAGAATAGGGCAAGTGCCGTGGCGGCGCGGGGGGGGGGCTTGCCGTTCCCCACCAGGAACGGATGGGGTGCACCATGGACTGGATTTCTTGCATTTCAGACTAAATCTTCCCAAGCCACCAGCTGGGACATCGGGATCTAGAGTCCCACACATCTGGGGCAATTCCAGATGCCGCTGGAGGGGACCCTCCTGGCTCCCCTTGGAAGGGCATCTCCTCTGGCAGCGACTCGTTGTGCAATGAGAGCTCCTGAGAGACCCTGGCGATCCCACCGGAGGCCTCCGATTAATGCCATGCCAGGTTAGGGCGCAAGCAGAAGAGTGGGGAGCTCCTGCCCCACAGCCGAAGGGAGGGGGGGGCTCTCAGCCCTGGCGTGTTACTTGAGGCTTTAAAAAGGAGATCCGGAAGCAAAAACCTCCAGGCCTGGTTAGAGGAGACAGAGGCGCTTCCTTGAGCTGCTTTTGGGTTGAGTGGGGGGAGGCTGGCTCAGATGCCCAGCCCTTCCCGAGCCTTCATGCAGGGGGCTTTGGTTCCTGGGCTGAGAGAGAGGGGGGGGGCAAAGAGGACGGAGGGAGGCGCAATCTCCAGACTTGTCCAGGAGGATCTACCCCCCCTCAGCGTTCTTGCTTCCCTTTGGCCGGAAAGGCTGACAGTGCCCAGCTATCCACTCCAGCACGGCCAGCTGCCCCCCGCAGTCAGATCTGGCCCAGGGCGGCAGGAGAGGCAGTGGGATATAGCAGAGCGCAGTCTCTCCCAGGACGAATGTCCCAAACTGTGGGGCTCCAGTGGGGTATGGAGGCCACTGTTTCTCCTCTGCATCAGCGCCGTACCCCACATCTTCTCAACTAGCCGGACTGCGTTGCATCCGGTCCTTGGCCGTCTGCAAAACAGCGTAGGGCCCACTCCATCCTGGGGGGCCACCCAGGTCAAAGGCTCAGGCAATGCCTCCTCTCGGTGCCTTCAGGACGTCCCGCTCACTCGCTGGGCAGAGAGGATGGCAGCCACCAAGCGGGAAGGGGCGAGGGGCTGCCCAGCCAAGGGAGGGGGCTGCGTCCCCTCCGTTTTCAGCAGAGGGTGTCCGTGTTGAAGGAGAGCTGGGCCTGGGTGGGGGGAGAGAAGGGGCAGGAGAAAAGAGGAAAGGTAACAAATGCTGCATCCCCCCGGAAGCTTCCCCCCTCCCCACAAGCCTCTTTGCCAGCCTCCTGCGCCCCCCCCCTGCATGGCTAGCTCCCTTGCTGCATCCTGGCTCACCCTCTCCTCCTCAAAGCTGATCAGCCCCTCGTCGTCCGTTTCCAGGTCCTCGGGCTCCTCCCCCACCATGGTGCGCAGCTCCGTCGGGGCCCCCCGGGGCCGCAGGAGGCTGAGGAGGCGCTGCAGAGGGGACTCTATGGGGCAGGGCGGGAGGCTCTCCTGCTGCTCCAAGTTGTCGCTCTGCTTCTTGGCAAAATTCACAAACACCTGCAAAGGAAGCCGCAGCTCAGGCTGGAGCCCAGGACTCGTCTCCCCCGGCCGGGGATTGGGGTGGCGGGGACAGAAAGGGGAAATCCGGGGCCTTCCCATCACCCTCAGCCAGCCAAGGACGCCAGCACAGCCAGCACAGAGCTGGCCACAGAAGAGGGCAGCCAAAGGGAAAGTGGGGACGTCGGTGGCCCCTCACATTGTCCAGCGTGGTCTGGCTGACGGAGTAGTCCTCGATGCCCAGGACGTCCACCACCTGCTCCATCTTGCTGAAGACCTGGGCCAGAGAGATGTGCTCCGACTTCAGCTGGTACTGGACTTTGGTGTGGTGCCTCTCCTGGGGGAGGGGGGGGGAGAAGGCAAGGAAGGTCAGTGCCACCTCCTCCTCCAAGGTGAGCCCCCCCTCCCTCCGGCGGTCGCCCAAACCTTGAGGACGGCCTCCGGGAAGTTCCGGCTGAAGAACTGCGCCACCTCCTTCACGTTCAGGCTGGACTTGGTCCTGACGGTGATCATGTAGCCGTCCCCAAACCTGTCCAGAACAAGGGGGGGGAGGGGGCACCTGCAACAGCCGGTCTCCTGGCCGGATGGCTCCGGTAAGGAAGATAAAGCTGCCGTCTAGGAAGGGGCAGCTGGGAGGGCCCTCCCCTCCTTCCCCTCCCTCCAAAGGGCCCAGAAGAGGACTTCCTCCAGGACTGGACACTTAGTCTGCTACCCTTTTGCCCCCAGGCCAGCACTGAGAGCTTCCACAGGTTTGGCCGGTGGAAGCAGCCCATGGTGTGCCCACCCAGCGCCCTGGGCTCACCGGTTCTTCAGGTGCTGGATGCTGCCCAGGCACTTGAGTCGCCCGTTCACCATAATGGCCAGCCGCGTGCAGAGGGCTTCACACTCCTCCATGCTGGGAGAAGAGAAGCACAGCTGGAAGGAAGGGTGCCCACTCCCCAAATGGCATGCGGGAGGGGACACATGACAGCTCGCCCATCGGCTCTTGGCCGCCCTACAGCCGCTGCCCCCTTACTCACCCACATCTCTGGCGCTCCCCCATCCAGTCCACCCTTTTCCCTGGCACCTCAGGAACCATGCCCAGCCCACCTGTGTGAGGTCAGGACCACGGAGCGGCCCGTCTTGATGATGTCCAAGATGAGGTTCCAGAGGAAGCGCCGAGCCTTTGGGTCCATGCCCGTGGTGGGCTCATCCTGTTGCAAAGGAGGGGACCAGGGGGCAGCATTAGGCCCAGCTGGGGTGGCACTCCAGGCATCAGAGCGGAAGAGTGAAGCGTCCCCCGCAACCCTCCAGCCGGGTCTCTTCCCCACTGTCGCTCCTCACCAGGAAAATGAAGGCGGGGTAGCCGATCAGCGCAATGGCGGTGGACAGCTTCCTCTTGTTGCCGCCGCTGAAGGTGCTGGCGGGCTTGTTGGCGCATTTATCCAACTCTAGCTTCTTCAGCGCCCACTTGACCACCTGGGTTGTGAAGGAAGAGGGGTCTCACACCCACAGAGAAAGCCCAACGGCAGCCGCGGGGGTACTGCTGAAGGCCCCCCCCTCGCCCAGCCTCTGCCACATGTCCCGGGAAGTCCCTGCAGAGGCGGTTCCCTTGGCCCTTTCTGTCTTGTGGAGGTGAGTTCCACCAAGTCTACACAGAAGCAGGAAAACCCGGGAGAGGGGGGGAGAAGTTCCCGTCCTTCTGCCTGTGCCTCACCCGCTCCTCATCCTTCCACGGGATGCCACGCAGCCGGGTGTAGAGCTCCAGGTGCTCCTGCGCCGTCAGCTCATCAAAAAGGGCGTCGAACTGTGGACAGTATCCCAGACTCTGCTGGACCTGCAGAAGCTCCTTCAGGATGCTGTGGAAACGGAGAGCTGGGCTGAGCACAAGGGGCTCATCCTGCCCCAGAGCCCCTCCAGGAAGGCCGGCTGGGAGGAAAGGGGCTTCAGCAGCCCTTTTCCAAAGACAACGGGACCCATTGCTCAAAGCGACAGCGGTGAAAAATGAAATAGAGAACAAATGGATTTAGGGGGGGGGGAAGCAGATAAGATGAGCACAGGAAGGAAGGAGAGAAGGAGAGAAGAAAGGAGGGAAGGAAGGAGGGAAGGAGAGAAGGAGAGAAGAAAGGAGGGAAAGAAGGAGGGAATGAAGGAGAGAAGAAAGGGGGGAAGGAAGGAGGGAAGGAAGGAGGAAAGGAAGGAGGGAAGGAGAGAAGAAAGGAGAGAAGAAAGGAGGGAGGGAAGGGGAAGGAGGGAGGGAAAGAAGGAGGGAAGGAAGGAGAGAAGGAGAGAAGAAAGGAGGGAATGAAGGAGGGAAGGAAGGAAGAAGTAGAATTGTTGTAAAATAAGATGGGTTTATGGGATGGTAAGAAAGTAATTTCAATTATATTGTCAATTGTAGGGGAGAAAAATTGTTACAAATACATATTATTATTCGTATGTTATGAGATCATATAATTGTGAATGTATATATGAGAAATAAAAATTTATTTTTTTAAAAAAAAAGATGAGCACAGGATTCCAACAGCTAGCGGGAAAAGAGCCTTCTTTTGGTGGCGCTTCCCTGCAGTGAGTAAATCAGAACACTACTGCCTGCCCATGGAGGCTCCACAGGCCTATGGAATCACCCTTCTTGCTTTGTGTGCAAATGAGTCTATTTTCAGACAGGGAGAGCAAATTCCCAGGAGATTCCAGGGGAAAAGAACGGAATAAACAGAAAAAAAATCAGCGCTGGGCGCAGTGTTCCCAGGGAGCCCTGCAACAGGTGGGCCCTTAAAGGACCCTCCAGCCCCCTCCTCTGCGTGCCAGGCGCACCTGTGCCCATTAATGAAGGCCTCGCCGTTGGTGGTGATCTCGTCCCCTGTCAGCATCTTGAAGGTGGTGGTCTTCCCTGCCCCGTTGACGCCCAACAAGCCGAAGCACTCCCCCGGCCGGACGCCCATGCACAGCCGGTCCACGGCCAGGATGCGCCCAATCCTGCGTGATTTGTACACCTGGGTCCCGGGGAGGGCAGGAAAAAAAGCCGTGAGAAAAGAGCTCCTCCTCAGCCTCGGGGCATCCCCACCTGCAGGAGACCCCTCCCCTCCCCCCGTCTCCTGCCCCCAAATCTCAGCAGGATTCAGATCTCGCTCCCTTTGAGCCCCCTGCTCCAGCCAAATGTCAGGCCTGCAGCCCTCTTTCCTTTTCGGTCTTTGGCCTTCCAGAGTTTCTATTATTCAACTATGCATTTTCTATTGTGGGAAAATAGGAGGGGGGATTGTACAGAGTTAGATGATATGTAGCCATAACAACATTCTTTCTAGAAAGCCAAGGTCATCCTTTGTCTTTGCACCTCTGCACCTGACCAGAAATGGATGGGTGGAACTACCAGTATGGCAGTGGGAGATTGGACCATAGGATGGACTTGTGGGTGTGGGGGCAAGTTCAACATTGTACCCCGGAGGGGAAAACCAGGAAGCTTTCAGATTCGGGTTAAGGTCCCAGATGTGCCAACTCTTAATAAATTGGGACTTTGAGGAATCCTTTGCCTTGGACTCTGGATTTAATTTTGGATGCTATTTGGAACCCTGACACCAAACCTGCCTCAGATGGAGCCCACCCCCCACTCCCCCGCACACACCTTGGTGAGGTTCTCAATCTTGAGCATGTCATTGTCGGCATCCCCACGCAGAACTCGCTGCCGCTCGGTGGCCACGTCCACATCATCTTCAATGGGTTTCGTGGACACGGGGAAACGCCTGGGGAGGGGGAGGGGGCAGGATGGTGCAAAGAAGCTGTTTTTTTTCTCAAGGGGAGACTCAGCCCAAGGTCCTTCTGTCTGTCTTTCCCTCCCCAGCACGGATTTGCAGGACTGTGATTCCCACCCAGTCAGATGAGAAGGAAAATTCTCCCTTCTGGGCACGCCTCTTGCCACACTCACTGTGGTTTTCGGAGAAAGTTGTACTGGCACATGATGGTGATGAAGAAGCCGACGAAGCCTTCCACTGTCATGGCAACTAACGCCCGGGTCACAATGTCCCACTCAAAGGGAGACTTAATCTTATCAAATTGCCCTACAGGAACAGAGGCATCAATTGGGGTGAGAGGGCCAAAGCCTCCCCTGATTGGGGGCTTCCTTGGTGGGGGAGGGGGGATTCGTCTGAGGCCTTCCCAGGGTCACCAGGGGCTGGTTTCCTGCTTCCCAGAGCTATTTTTCCAGCAAAACACAAAAGCCCCAAAGATGCTTTTTCTTCCCTTTTAAGAAACGTTTCCCTTGAATGCAAGAGCCACCGGAGGTTGTGGGGGGACGACATCAGGATAATTTCCTCTCCTCTCGGATCCCCCCTGGCAATCTAAGGCCAGCCGTCACTAAGCGAGCCAAGGTTAAGAAACTGCTCTGTGCATGTTCCAAACCTCACAACCAAAGCTCATATTCCTGGGAGGGAGACTGGGGAGGAGAAATCCCGGGGCTAAAGCAAAGGGCGGATTTACTGCCGTTTTGGAGAGGGTGAGATGGCAGCATATAAGCTGAACAACCAAATAGGAAACTCTAAGAGCCACAGTGGAGCGGAGGTCAGAGTGCAGTACTGCAGGCTCCTTCTGCTGCCTGCCGGCTGCCTGAAATTTGGCACTTCGAATCTCACCAGGCTCAAGGTGGGTAAAATGAGGACCCAGATTGTTGGGGAGGGCAAGAGGCTGGCTCTGTAAACCTCTTAGAGAGCACTGTGAAGCGGTGTATAAGTCTAAGGGCCATTGCTATTTACCGATCTTTGCGTAGTATTCGTTGATGTACTCATTGTAAGCCATCTCCATGAGTCCGTGGCCCAGGTTGTAGTTGGGGAAAATCAAGAAACAGCTTTTTAAGTAGCTGTTTACCACCTTCAGGTCCTACGGAGAAAGAGGCGCTAAGGAAGGGCTGCGGCAGCAGCGTCAGACCAGCCCCCTCGCCACAGCTCCCCCCC
Source organism: Thamnophis sirtalis (assembly GCF_051295495.1). Classification (NCBI taxonomy): domain Eukaryota; kingdom Metazoa; phylum Chordata; class Lepidosauria; order Squamata; family Natricidae; genus Thamnophis; species Thamnophis sirtalis. Next base: position 36,711,969 of record NW_028261382.1, read on the forward strand.
CCCAGCTCCAGCTCCCAGATTTGGAGGCTGCGCTGCTTCTGTGCATGGAACGAGAGGCCCCTCCCCCACGTGGGTCCAGTGTTTAAGAGAAAGGCTCACCCAGGGACTCTTAGGGGAAGGTGGTTTTTTTTAAAAAAGTCCTTATTTTGGCTTCCTGCTCTGGCAACACCCACCTTGTCGTGCTCAAAGAGCTGCAGGAGGAACGTGGCCACGGTGGCCGTGATGCCGATGAAGAGGTTGATGACGATGAGGAAGACGTAGGCCGAGCTGGGCACCTCGAACCAGAAGGAGGCTGGGTACATGATGGGCGTCATGGACCACCTGGGGGGGAAGGGCGCAAGAGGCCCCAGACGGAAGCCCTCAAAGACCTGCCTGAGAATTTCCCACCCAGCTCCTTCCTCCAGAGGTTCAGAGGTAGACTGCCTCTAACAGGGGAGGCTCCATTCCTAAGCCTTACGGCAGCCTCCAAATAAGACCCACACGCCACAAGTGTCACTTTGGCCCAAAGAAGCATATCATGGAGAGAAACTAGGCCTCAGGCTGACACTGCCCCGCCCCCCAGGCCAGACAGGGGAGACCCCCCCCTCACCAGGGTCCCGATGGCTCCTCCCCCAGCCGCCACTCACCCGTAGAGCAGGAAGAGGGCCAGCACTGCAGGGAAGTTGGTGGGAGAGGTGTAAGCCGGCAGGTCGAAGACGAAGAGAATAATGATGCAGCAAGTGGCTGGGACCAGGTAGTTGAGCTGGAGGGGAGGAAGGGTAGGGAGCCCAGGAGAGGTTCAGCTTGGCGTCCCTCTGCCCTGCCCCCAAAGCCAGCCACCCCTCTGCCCCCCTAATGGCTTGGGGGTCCCAGCCAGCCCAGCCCACCTTTCAGCCTGTTGTAAGGTTTCCTAAAAATGCCCTAATTGATTCATGAGTATCGAGCCAAGTTTCAATGAAAAACTAGCCATTTATTAGGAGCCCCATTAGGCAAGGCCTCTTTGCAGTCAGATCTGAGCTTTGTTTGATTTATAGCTGAACTTTACCCCTGTCCCTCCCCTCCACTCAGTCTGGGTCATAAATCACATTCACCAATGAGGTGCACCCCTCCCAAGCCTGCTGCAGGAATCTGAGATCTGACTTCAGCCAACAGTGCGTGGAAAGCTCTCCCCCCAACCTTCTCTCACTAGGATCACACTGGGCGTTGACACCTACCATGTCCCAGACGTAGTTGGCCAGCCAGTAGATGACGGGGTCGCAGCCGCTGACGAACTGGAGGTGTTTCGCTTTGATGGACTTCTCAGCCACCAGAAAGACCACAAAGCTGGCCGGCACGAAGGACATGGCCACGATAATGAAGATGGCGATGACCACATCAGTACCTTGCAGGCTGAGGGGAGGAGGAGGAGAGGTTGGCCCGCTTGTCGATGTTCCTCGGCTTCCCCACCCTCTTCACAGACCCCAGCCGTCTTTGCCCCAAAGCTTGGACAAGGCCCCTGCGAGGTTGGGATGGTCCCCACCACCCCGAGGTCTGTGAATGCCCTGGGCCTGCTCCAAGAGAGGCCCCTTGCTTGCCAGAGGGAGAAGTGGGATGCAAGGGAAACTTTACCCCCCCTGCCACCCCAGGTCATAAAAAGATGCTGAAAAGCAGTGCAGAGGTAAACCAACAAGCAATTAAGAGGGGGAAAGGAGACCTACAGGTAATCCAGAGAAAGGCTGGCGCTGGTCTTGTTCATAGGATGGTTGGTCAGAGTGATGCCTGGGGGGCAGATAGAGAGAGTCTGGCATGAGTGCCTGAGAGGGCTTCCTCTGCCAAGCCCACCAATGCCCATCTCCTCCTCCTCCAGATTCCCTCCTAGCCACATCGCCTCCCCCTCCCCTCTCGCCTCCTCCCATGTGGAGAGGGCAGAGCCTCTCCATGCCACCCGGTCGAATGCTGCCGCTGCCCCAATTCTGCCCAGCATCTTTTCCACCCTCCCTGCTCACCATAGGCTGCGCGGTTGCCCCTGCTGCTGGGCAGGTTGGCACGGAGGATGGCATTGTTGAGGGCGTTGAGGTAGGTGGGCATGCTGTGGTATCCTTTGTTGTTATAGTATACCTAGGAAGGCAGCGTAGGGAGGGGAGCGTTGGCCAAGGCTGCTCTCCCGCAGACAGGGCGCTTGAGGAGGGCAGCGGGCACAGAGGACCCCTGGAGGGAACGGCCCCTGATAGCTGCCACAGGAACTCCCATTCAACCCAACTGCCTTGTGCTTCTGCCATAGACAGGCAGAGATTTAGCCGAGCCCCTACCTGGGCCGTGTTGCGGACAGCAATTTTCCGGAGCATCGGAGGCGCATTTTCCCCAAAAGAGGCCGGGATGGATCTCTGGATGTTGCCGAAGGTCACCGCTCCATACCTGGGACAGGAAAGCAGCTGCCACATTCACTCACAGGCACCTGCCAGAGCTCCTCCTGGGTGGGGGGGGGGGAGACGCTCCCATCCCCACCATGCAACCGCCACGCACAGACCTGTGCAGCCGAAAGCGGTCCGATGTGTAGAGCAGATACTCGGAGACGTTGCGCCCCGTGATGTCCACCAGTATGTCCCCCGTCACCACCTTCATCTGGGGAGGGTGGCCCCCCACCCCGCTGGGGCAGGAGAAGCCGGTGCCCTGCATGGAGCAGGTGCACCTGATGGGTTCGTGGACGATGCTGGGCTGGGCCGGGGTGGAGGTGACCGTCTCTGGCAGGGAGGAAAACCAGGAGAGGTTTCACCCACCGAGGGGACCCAGCAACCGCGGAGGAGCCTCAGAGAAAAGCAGCTCAAAGGATGGAAGGGGGGCAGCCGTTCAGTCGAGGGGGCTCCCGGCCACTCCCAGAGCCTGCCCGAGGAGCCCCTCCCAGCCAACCACAGGCACCATGGAAGCGCCATTTTCAGAGCCTGCCTCTGCGTCTCCAGTGTTCTGACGGAGGCTTCCCAGGAGCCTGAAGCAAATTCCTGGTCCTACAAAAACCCCTTTTTAATTGACTGTGAATTCTGCTCCTTCACATCCAGCAAAGTCTTTCAAGGGAGGATTTACAGTCACAGACCTTATCTGGCTTGGAGAGCTGACAGGCCGAGATCTGCAGAACTTGGCAAGGAGCCTCGGAGAGTCACAAACCAATTAAGCGAACTATTTGTCTCCTGCAAACTCCACTCCCCCTTCGCTCCTCTTTTATTTCCTCTGGGAGGGGCCATTCATCGTCCACCTGTGGCCTTCCTCCCAAGTCGACCCCTGTTCTTTAGCTGTTCCCTTCATCTGGCCACTCTGCGCATGCACACACTGGGAACAGGCTCCAGCTGTTCTTCTGCCTCACTGATGTCTGACTCTGAAAGCAGCTGATAACTGTCAGATGCCCCTGACCCTCCCTCTGCCTCCGACGCAGAGCCTTCCCCAGACTCCAGGAGTGGCCCAGGTTCCTCCCCAACTTCCTCACTGTCTGAATTGGCTGCCAGCTCCACTGGCCACTGGTGGGCCACAACGTCCATCCCCCTCGAAGGCCGAGGGCCGCCCTTACCTTTAACAGTTGGCGGGAAGGTGGTGAAATTCCAGGCCCGCAGCAAGTCCTCGTCCAGAGAGAAGGGATAGTCAGAGGGGGCCGGGGACGGAGGGGGCGGCACGAAGTTGAAGAGGGGCAGGCCCTGGGTGAAGGAGTCCAGGCACATGGCGTCAAAGTACTTGGCCGCCAACATCTTGGACTCGTTGCTGTTGAGGTTCAGGGATTGGACCTGCTGGTCCAGGGTGCTGTTGAAGGCCGACTTGAGCACACAGGTGGCCCCGATGCCGGAGGGCAGGTAGAAGGTGCTCACCAACTGCTGGGCGCTGGCGTCTGGTGAGGACTGGCTAAGAGGAGGAGGAGGAAGAGGAGAATTTTCCCAGCTGAATGAAGGACTCCAGCTTTCCAGTGTGTGTGTGTGGGGGGGGGGGGGGGTGTATGAAGGACAAAAGCAGACATTTGTTCCAACCAGACCCTGAGAGATTCTTCTCAAAGGAACAGACACCAAGGCAGATCGTACCCCACCTCTCTCAGAGCAGGCCCTGGAATGGGCAAGGGTCTCCTTGCTACTCCCCCCTCCCATTTTACAGGTCTGAGACCTCCTGGGAAATGCCCCGGGGGTGGGGAGGGGGGGAAGATTGCAAAGAGGAGAGGTGATTTCTTACTGGTTGCCACGTTCCTCATTGGCGTAAGGGATGAAGTTTCCTCTGGGCTGGGTGTAATTGTGGTACTGGGAAGGCGAAAGGATGAGGGGAGGCAGGTCACCTGGAAAGCAAGAGGGATAAAGTTTACTCCCCAGTTATTCCTCTTAGGTATAATTACTGACTGTACAGTTATAGAGACTAATTTGATTTTGAACCTGACAATGGCAGCAAGACTGTTGGTGGCGCAGTACTGGAAGAAGGAAGATTTGCCTACTACTCAAGAATGGATGTTAAAAGTAACAAACTAATATCAGCATATCGCAAGGACCATTCAGACGAGAAATATAAGCTGGAATGGAGAAGGTGGACTGATTATATCCAAAATAAATACGGGACTAAGAAACTCCAGATAGCTTATGATTGAATGAGCAAGGAATGATATAACTTGTTTAAAGTTAGCTTTACAAAAGGGGAGTTAAAGCACAAGTGAGGGATGATGCTGTTAGTCTGTTAGTTTATTTTAGAATATGGTTGTTAAATGTTTATACTCTTATTTGCTCTGGGAGGTTTGTGGGGGGGAGGGGAGGCATATATTGTAAAACTTTTTTAAAACTTTTAATTAAAAAAAAGAGGGGGCTAAATAACTGGCTGTGGAAGGACACCCCCCATTTCAGCAGCAGAAAAGAGGGGCAGGAGGAGGGTTCACACACACACACACACACAGAGGCTCCATCGCTTACTCAAAGCAAAAACGCCCAACGAGGTTTTAAAATGTCCCTCTACAGAGAAGCCCCCACCCCCAATCCATCCCCTCTGGAGGGCCAGCCTTGGCCCCATTGGGCGGGGAGGGGAGAGACTCCTGCCCCTCAGATAGGGGTGGGCAGGATAGGGATGCCCCCTACCTATTTCCGGGACCGAGAGGGCCACCGTCATGGCGACGCAGACGAAGAAGGCGGGCAGTAGGATCTGGGAGAAGATGGCCTTGCTGTTGCGCTTGGCACAATGGAAGCGCTTGACCAGTAGCCCGTGAAACTGGCGCAGCTTCAGCCAGGAGCCCTCCAGCTTGGCGCTGCTTTGTCCGGTCAGGGACGCCTCTTCCGGGTCAGCATCTGGCTCTGCAGGAAGAGGAGACACAATGGACGCTAGGAGGAAAAGGGGCCCTGCCTCAGTTTCCCCTTCCTTCTTCTGCCAAACGCCTGAGCACCAGGAGGCCGCGCCCCTCCACCCTTAACCCGTTGAACACCCAGCTTTCCTGCTTTGAAAAGGCAGCCATTGGGAAGCTTCTGGGGAACCAGGGGGGCTCCTTCCCCTCCCCTGCACCCCTCAGACTTTCCCCGTGCTACAAACCTAGCAGGCTGCCATTATCGGGGTCTTGTGGGTTGTCAAACAGGGGGCAGTAATCCCCGTAGAACTCAGAATAAGCCCCACCTTCCTCGCCACGCATGGAACCAGCCAAGGAGGAGGAAGAGGAGGAGGAAGAGTGCAAGGATGCCTGGGACTTGGCCAGGTCCGAGCAATCCAGGAGGTTCCCCAGGTCCACTTCGGGCTTGGTGGGCCTTGCCGGCCTCGGGAGTGGATGGCCGTTGGTCTGGGGCTTGGGGCCAAGGCGGGGACTGGGCAGCGGGAAAGCGTCTTTCTTGGACTCCTTGATATCTGCAAGGGTGGGCAGAGGTGAGAACGGCTGCCGAGGGCCGCAGAAGACTGCCCCCCCCCCCCGGCAAGGGAGGCCGGACCGTAACCCTGCAGCGTACCCGCATCGCTGTTCTCCAGAGACTGGTCTTCTTCCGAGACCTTCAGGAAGACCTCTTCCAGGGTGGTGTCCATCAGGCCAAAGCTGGTGAGGTCCAGCTCTTCCAACCTGTGCTCCAGGTGCTGCAGAAGGGAGCAGGGGAGGGGGGTGTTAGGAGCAGGCCCCACTGCATCACCTCCATTCGGGGGGGTCGGTCTCCGAGAGGGCCCTGCAGCCCTCTTCTCTGGAATGTCTCCATGCAGACCGTGCCTCGGTCAGTGACGGTCCTTCCAGGGTGGATGAAAGGAAGTTCTCTGCTCCACTTCCTGCAGATTCGTGGCTTTAAATCAGTTTTCCCAACTCCAGGAGGAGGAGGAGGGGGCTATCAGTGGATATTGACGCTGAGCTTCCAGACTCAGGGGCAGACCTCCTCCGCAACCACAAGGGGCCGCTGTTCTCTGCCAATGACGGCATCCTCCATAGTAGTGCCCAAATGTGAGATTTGAATGGTTTACAAATCCCCTGGAGGCAGAACAGGGGCATCTAGGATGGCAAGGAGCCCCCCCTCAAGAGAACTAGCTTCTTGAGAAGAAGAGAGGCCCAGAGATCACCATCTCTGGGTCTCTCTTGCTTTAAAGGACTTTTGATGTGTTTCCACCTCCCCCATGCCCCCCAGGAAAGGAAGAAGCCCTGGACTCAAGATCCAAGGCAGCCCTCCCACCGCCCGCCCGTGAGACCCCCGTGCCCACCTGGAAGAGCCGTTCGAAGCAGCCTTTTTTGGCAGCCTCGCTGGGCAGGATGTAGGAGAGTTCCGTGTTGGTGTTGGAGATGAGGAGGCAGGAGGCCACGTGCTTCTTGATGAACTGGCTGACCCGCTCTTCGGAGCAGGGGCTGGTGGCCGAGGGGCAGGGCGGGCTGCGGGGGAGCCCCGTCTCTGGGGAGGGAGGGAGGGGAGAGTTAGCCAGGCCAAAGGAAAAGGGGGGGGGAAGGAGGCTTTTCCACGTGGCTCAGGATTTGGAGCATGACCACCAGAAGGGCTGCAGAATTGGGGGATTTCAAAAGAAAGTCTTGGAAAGGAGAGGCAGAGAGAAGAGGAAAGAGATGGGTCTGCAAAGGGCCTGGGGGCGATTTGAACCTCCCTGTTCCCAGGAAGTCTACCTGAAGCACGAAAGGCCAAGGGCGCAAGAGGACCGAGGCAGAGTGCCCAGCGCAAAGCCCGAGGATTCCACCCTGCCCGGGAGACAGGAGGAGGGCTGGTGGGGCCACTGACCGGGGTTGCTCCGGGCGTCCGACTGCTTCTTCACCACCGTCAGCTTGTAGCCGTCCCCGTAGGTGCTTTTCAGGAAGAGGGGCGACCCACAGCACTTCAGCTTCCCATGGGAGATGATGGCGATGCGATCGCCCAGCAGGTCTGCTTCGTCCATGTGGTGGGTGGAGAGGAGGATGGTCCTACCTGGAGGGGGGGAGGAGAAAAGGGGAAGGTGGGCCAGGAGGGGGGTTGGAAGACCCTCCCCTCACAAAGCGCCTACCAAGATGAGAGAGGACCAGGGACTGCACTCCCCCCAAAAAGGGCCCCGCAGACCCACCTTGCTTGTACTTCAGAATGAGGTCCCAGATGGCCCGGCGCGCATAGGGGTCCACGCCGGCGGTGGGCTCGTCCAGGATGACAGCCCGCGAGCCCCCTACGAAGGCGATGGCCACCGAGAGCTTCCTCTTCATCCCTCCGGACAGCATCTGCACCAGGAAGTGGCACTTGTGGGTCAGCTCCAGGTCCTCGATCATCCTGTGGGGAGCAAAGCAAGGGGGGGCGTCACTTTGGGGGCCCCTCAGGGGAGACTCGCCTGGATCTGCTGGAGGGGAGGATTCTCGACCTAAGCCCGAGAGGCAGGACGGAGCAGGAGGAAAGGGAGCAGCAGGCCTGCTCCTGCTGGCTGGGGAGCATGGGAGCTGGGAGTGCTGGGGGAGGGTGGGGGGGCCACCCACTTGGCCATCTCCTTGCAGATCTCCTCCTTGGCCATGCCCTTCAGCTGTGAGTAGAACCAAAGGTGCTCCTCCACCGTCAGCTTGTCAAACAGGACGTTGTGCTGCGGGCACATCCCCAGGTTCTTCCGGATCTGGTCCATCTCCGTCCGGATGTCGTGGCCGTAAATGGTGGCCGAGCCGGAGGTCGGAGGGAAGAGGCCGGTCAGGATGGACCTGCGGGGGAGGAAGCGGCACAGGGATGGGGTCAGGCGGAGCTACACCCCCCCCACCGTCCCCTGCCCGCCTCCCCCCTGCACCCTGCCCGGGGCCCCCTGCAACGCTCACATGGTGGTGGTCTTGCCCGCACCGTTGTGGCCCAGAAAGGAGACCACCTGGTTCTCGTAGAGGTTAAGGCTGAGCTTGTTCAGGGCCAGCTTTTTGTCGGTCTTGTAGATCTTGGTCAGTTTGTCCACGCAGACCACCAGGGGCAGGTGAGTGGGCTCCTCCTCAATGCCCCGGCTCTCCTCTGCAGCGGTCAACAAAGGGCAGAGAATACGGGGGGTCTGAGGAAAAAGCACCTCTGGACCTCTCTGGCCAGGTGTGCTGTTGAGAGTCTCCAAAGCTCGGGCAAAGGGCCCCTTTTTTTCACCATGCCCCGCGTTGGCCCTGCTCCCTCGCCCCCTTACCCATCCTCCTGTTCTCCATGGCACAGGCTTGGTCTTCCTCCGTGACACTCAGGTGGGGCCGCTTCGACCAGGGCCAGGACCAGTCCCAGGTCTCCGTGCGCCCGTTTCCCAGCCAGTAGGACTTCTGCAGCGGAAAGTACCAAGGCCGCGGGAGCCCGTACATCCCTGGGGAAGAAGCGCCGGTTGGCACAGCAGGAGCCCTGGAGGGTCTCAGCCCAGGGTGGCAGCTGCAGTCAGCAAGACCCCCACCCTGGGATCCCCCAAACCCATACCTGGGTGCACGGCTTCGATATACCACGTCAGCACCCCATAGACCACGGCGTCCACGATCAGCATCATCATGGAAAGCAGGAGGTTGAAGTCGTCCCCTTCCACGGGGGACTGGCTGAAGGTGTGCCACTGGATGCCCACGCCGGACATTTCGTAGAGGGCAAAGTACTTGGAGCCCAGCCCGAAGGCTGTGGTGGACATCAGGGACTGGGGAGAAATGGAGAGGGGGGAAAATTCCTCAAAGGGCTGAGAAAAACGCCTTGCTGTGCCAGGCCGATGCCCAACTCAGGCCCCACAGAACCTCCAGCTGGAGGAGGTTGCCCACCCCCCTACAGAGACAGATCACCCCAAGGCTCCTGCTGCCCCCCCAAGTGCCAGGAGCCCCAACGGCGTCTCTCCCGGGGACTCACAGCGATGCACTTCTCGAAGGCGGTGATCTTGTCGTGGGCCACCTCCTCCCGGATGGCCACATACATGTAGGGGACGTAGCTGAGGAAGTAGATGATCCCACCGCAGGCCGAGGCAAGCTTGGCCTTGGAATACAGCACGGACACCAGGAAGCTGTGGGGAGATAGGGGGAGGGGTCAGTGACAGGCAGCTGTTCTATGGATGGGGTGGTGGTAAATCGGCTTAGCTAAGCAGGCTTCCCAAGCCCATCATCCTCAGCCGGGGTCTACTTTGAGGGAGCCCCACGTTCTGCTCAGCAAGGCATCTCCACGGGAGGCAAGGGACCGGATCTCCTACTTTTGCAAAGCCCCATAATGTAGGCCAGAGGAGGGTGAACGTTCAACCAGGCCATCCTCCCCTCCGCTGGCCCTCACCAGAACATGATGGTGGCCACGGCGTAGACGGACAGGAAGAGCCAGATGATGAGCACGTCGCTGTGCATGAGGACCTTCCCGTACTTGAGAATGGCGGTCAGGGCAGTGACCGAGATGGACAGCTGGACGAAGCCTGTGATGAACCAGGCCACCCAGTGGACGGCATTATTCAGCCCCATCATCTTCATCACCTGCCGGGCACAGGCAAAGCGTCAGCCCCAGGGGGAAGGGCCCCTCGGCAGCTCCCAGGCCCAAAACCTTCAGAAATTGCTGCAGTTCTGAAACTCTGAGCCTTCCGCCTTCGGATGGAGGGGAATCCAGCCGTCCTTCTGAGGCAAAATTGCTGTGGCCAGGAGAGCTTCTGGCGAGGGCCTCTCCCTGCCCGCCTGCCAGCCTGGACGGAATCTCTCCCTGCAGCTGGCACCTCTGCCAACTCCCTTGGCAGGGACGCCGCCACCCACCCGAAGGCAGGCTGTGTGGCTGGCTGGCTCTCTGCCCTGGCACTTCATCATGATCTCATTAAGCAGGGCGGCTGAGGGACACAGCCACGCCGGCGGGAATGGGAAGGGAAGGCCCTCCTGGCACAGAGGCAAGGAAGGAGCTCTGCAGGGAAGCGCCACAGGAGGGAGGGCGCCGGCTTGGGAAGAGCCATGGCTGAAAAGACGAGGGGGCAGCTGGAGGGACCCCCCCCCTCTGGGAGCACGTCCAGCTCCAGTTCCAGGAGGAGGTTTCGCGCCCCCCTCCCCAGCCCTTCACAGCACCCATTTCGTTACTCTGCCACCTGCACCCAGGGAGGCCTGCAGGGTCCTGGTTGGAGACTCCCATTCTGGGTAAGGTATCCCAGCTGCAGCAGCACCCAGCTCAGCCCCCCCCCCCCGGCTTTTCAGCAAAGCTCCCCACCCCCTTGGACTGTTTCCCCACTCTCCTTCTTCCTTTCCTGCCTCGGAATGTCCCCCTGGCCTTGGGAAGCAGCCCCTCCCGTCCCACCTCCTTCAGATGATGCTCCTTCTCCGCTACGATGTGCTGGATCATCATGGCCACCGAATAGACCCAGGAGATGACCATGCACAGTGGCATCATGTGCTCGATCACGAAGAGGAAGCTGGAGGAGGGAAAAATGGGAGCCTCGTCCACAGTCCAGGAAACCCCCATCCGTCCCCAGGAGGAGGGGGCCGAGTGAGTCGGGGGCCAGGCCGACAGCAGCACAGACCTTCTCCTTGGCCTTCAGAGAGGACCTGTTCCCCCAGGGAGCACCGCCCCCCCAAGACAGAGACGGGGACTCACTCGTCACGGGTGTAACAGGGGTAGGGAAACATCTGCACGTAGTTGCCCGGCTCCACCACATCGCGGCCGACAAAGGTGTTGACAATGGCGCGTTCCATCATGTCTTTGGGAAGAGAGAAGCACTTAGGTTTATGCCAAAGGTGCTCAGGGCATGGATCCCTGCGTTTGGGAAGGTCAGCCCTGGGGCCTCCAGAGGTGACTGGCCTTTTCACCACATGGACAATAAAACGAAGGGTCAGAAAGTGTTACTGATGTATGCCCTCAATTAACCTGCAGTCATTGGGACGGGAAAAGGGAGCATCGATTCATCTTCTGAGAAAGCCAGGAAGGGCTCACCTTGGATCCAGACAAAGCCATAAAGGAAGTAGAAACGCCCCCCGTGGTTTGGCCCGGGTCTCCAATACGCCCGCCGGATCTCATTAGTCTTTTCAGTGAAGCTGGAATTTTGGCGGATCTTGTACATGACGTGGGGAGGGAGGCTGCCATCCTTGTTGGTTTGGAAGATTACACCTTTGGGAGAGAAAAAAAGACAGAAAATGGCCCATAAGGGAGGCGAAAAAAGTGCCAGCACACCTGGCTCAAAGTAAGTCAGGTGCTGACCTGGGAGGTTGCATTCAACCATCTAAAATAATAGGTGGCCTCTAGAGTAAATGTCCTCATAAATCAATATTTCTGTCTCTCTACAGTCCCCATTAGCCTTGTACTCAGAAAAGGCTCTTACATACATCGTTGTGCAACCAGGGAGTCAACACACCAGTGTTTCCCAACCTTGTCATCTTTTAAGGCATGTGCACTTCAACTCCCAGAATTCCCATCCAGCAGGCTCATCCTCCCAGAATTCTGGGGGTTGACACCTACACACCTTATACTTGACCAGGTTGACAAACAGCAAATTATGCAATAAAACGAGTTTGGAGCTGTCCACAGTGCTGAAGCCATTGGCACCACCGTTCCCTTCCATAATGGGAGTTGTGGTCCAAAATAGAAGGCCCACTCTAAAAACTCCCCCCTGCTGGCTATACTGAGGGCCAGTCCTGCCCAGAAGCTCCAGGGCTCCAACTGGTGGCTCTGCTAGGAAGGTGGAAGAGCAGCAAGGGAGGGGAAGGCAGGCCCCTACTGGCAAAGACTGTGACGTTGTCTTGGTAGGCCTGGTTGAGGGTGTAGTTCACGATGCTCTCTTCGTCCGGAAAGCCCTTGAAGATGTCCACGCTGACCTGGGGGAAAGGGGGACCCTTTGAGTTGCAAGGGAGGCGCTTTGACAGCCCAAAATTAAAGCTTCCCCTCACCCAGTGGAGCGACTGTGTGAGAGCGCCAGTCCTAGGAACATGCCCCCCCCCAAAGCCTAGGAACCCCAAGCAAGGGAGGCAGGAAACCCCCTAGAAAGCAATGCCGACTCAAAGAGGGAGGAAACCAACCCCTGCCGGATGTAGCTTGTATTCTTAAGCCATTTGAATCTCAAATCCTTTAAATCATGATTTCACCAAATGGCACCATGCCAAAAATATATTTTAAATCTTTAATGTATTTTTTAAAAAGTCCTGCCATGCCCTCTTCCTGGACTCCATTCCTGACTCCCCAACCCTGAGATCTCCGCTGCCCAGCTGGAGGTGGAGCCCCGCTTGACCCTTCCCCTTCTGGCCAGGGAGGAGGCCCAGCGAGACCCACCTTGGACATGAACTGGATCCAGCCGCAGGCAGCGTTGTCGATGGTGTCCAGCTGCTGGAGGAGCGTGCTGGTGTTGGAGAGCGACAGGTTGCTCTCCATGAAGTTGTGCAAGAGGCTGCTGTCAGAGACATTCAGGACTTCGGGGTTCTGGTGAAGGTCGGCCGCCATCTGGGGGCCCCAAAGAGAGCGGGGAGTGAGAGCGGGCAGCCCCCTCCTCTCTGCCTTCAGGTCCTCTTTGCCGGCCATCTTCCCTGGGTGAGCAGGGGGCTCAAGCCAACCACCCCCCCCCCCAATACCTTCTGGAGCCAAGCAATCCGCTGCTGCAACTTGCCCTCCTCCAGGAAGCTGCGGATCTCGGCAGAGATGTTGAGCCAGACCTGGGCGTAGCGCGTCACGTTCCCCACAAAGGCGAAGGTCTCGTTGGCCTGTCGTGCGAGGGGAGGGGGGGGTTAAGCAGGGTGCCCCAAAGACGCTGCAGGTGGGGTACTCAAGGGGAATCTGGGAACGTTTTCCTTTGGGTGCTGAGAACTCTCCCCTGGAATAAAAATAAACCTCTTTGCAATGCGGGGAAAGGCGTGGCAGTGGCCGGAATCTGTGGAGCACCAGGGGGACTCCACCACGATTCCATTGGTGTCGCTTCTCCTTGGAGTTGGCAGCCGGGCAGCCTCTCCGAAGGTCAACCAGACAACGTGCCAAGGTTGTGTGTGTGTGTTTCATTTGAAGAGAGGGCGGGTGGCACCCCTGGATGCATTCCCTGAGCAAAGCCTGTTCCTGAGCTCTGCCCACCTTCAAGATGACTTTATCCACCTGGGTGCCGACGGGCGAATACAGGATCTTGGGGTTGCTGGTCATGAGGTGCACCAGGAGGCCCAGGTTGCGCTGCTCCTTGCTGGTGAAGCCCAGAGAGCTCATGTTCCCTTGCCGCAGCGCCTCGGGCTCAATCGTCCTAAGGGGGCAGATGTGGAGGGTAAACGGCACACGCCTGTGCTTCACTGACCCCAGAGCAAAGTGCCCGGGCACAGCCGCCCTGGGATCCTCACCGGTTGTTCCCGCAGAGGATGGGCTGCAGGCCGGCCCAGAGCTGCACAAAGGCCGAGCATTGCCCTTGTGGATCCTCGGCTGGCGCCTCGCTCTCGGCCCTGCCCTCCTCGGAGCTGGAGTTGGTGCCGGAGGTGAAGTTCACAGCTGAGCCGGTGCTGTTGGGGGCGGTGGGGGGCGCTTTTGCAGCACAGGCCCCCTTGGGGAGGAGCTTGGCCAGGGCGGAGAGGATGTCCAGGTCCTTCAGCACCTTCTCCATTTCCATCAGGTCCTCCAGCAGGGCGTGGAGCCGGCTCTGGGCCGTGTGGTTCACCTCGTCCAGCTTCAGCTGCGGGAAGAAAGATCTACTTGCAACCGAGGAAATTCTGCTCCTCGGAAGATCCTTCGGGTCCAATCAAACCGCGCAGTCCAAGACCATCCCAGCCCTGCACCGGACGCTCAGGTGAGGCTCTTGGGTCAGGAGGAGAGTGAGCGAAGGCTGGGGTGCCGCAGAAGAGTCTGCCCTGCCTACCTGTTCAGCCACCTTGCGAGCTTCCAGCTGGTCCTTCATCTCCACCACCAGCTGCCTGAAGTAGTCGGCCCGCAGGCTGGCGCTCTGGTTGCAGACACCAGCGCGGTAGGCCTGCAGGAGAGGCTGCTGGCTCTCCGGGATGACCAGGATGCGCCTCAGCGCATCCTGGCTCTGGCGACATGTCAGGTTCTCCAGCACAGGGGCGGTGAAGAGGATGTTCTGGGGGGGGGGGGAAGCAGCTGTGGTTACTGAAGAGATGGTCGATGGCCCTGTCATGGGCCGTGATGGCAAAGCAGGGTTGTTGTGGCTGGGAGGCTGGTGGCTGCCCCCTGCCTGCCTTCCCTCTCGCACTGGTAGCAGCAGGCTGGCCATGCCCCTGAACCAGTTCCCCAGCCCCATGGCAGAGCCCCCTCGCCAACCCCCCAGTCAGAGAGTTGGCTTCCCCCCCCTGCGGCCCCCTCACCTCCACGTCCCTCACAAAGGTCTGGGGGCTGTCGGAGCCAGGGGGCTCTGCCATGGGGCTGGCCAGGCCCAAAGCATGGGAGAAGAGCCGGAGGATGGCCTTCCGCTGGGCGCCTTTGGGGGGGCGGCGGAGCGCTTGCCGGACCAGCCCATCTTCCATCATCTTCAGGTTGCCCAGAAAGCTTTTCTGGGGAGGGGAAGAGTGGAGAAGAGGTCAGAGACCCTCTCCGGCTTCTCTTTTGCCCACAACCTTCCCTACCTCAGTTCCCACAATTCCCCACCTCCTAGGAAGTCTTTGAAGGGGCAGGCTGGGCTTCTGGACCAAACGGCAACCATCCATTTGCCACCCCCTCCTGAACCAGCCCGAGTCCATCCCTCACCCCAAGCCAAACCTTTGTCCATCTTCCCCCCTCTTTCTCCCCCCCCATGCCTGCCATGACAAGCAAGATGAGGCGCCAGGAAGTCTTACCTCCGGGTGATGCCGCTTGTCCACTGGGCCAAAGCCATCAGGAGAGCCAGGAGACACACCAAAGACGAGCCGGTAGACCTAAGAAAATAACTGTCAATCTTTGACCCTGGCAACTCCCCCCTCCCCCCCGTTATCTGAGGCCCAATTGTCCCTCCAGGTCTGGGCCTGCAGCTGACTCCCCCCTGCCCCTTGCCCCCTGCTCCTGCCCCGCCAACCTCTCTCAGGTTGATGCTGGAGCCCGTGAGCAGCCCCACCGTCTCGTTGGACAAGGAGAGGTTCTGCATGAGGAAGCGGTGAAGCTCCGTCTTGTCCTTGGCCACGGAGTCCAGGGAGAAGCCGGGGGCTGCCAAGGAAGGATAAATGGGGAGGGGGAGATGGGGCGGTGAGCGGGAGCAGGGAGAGCGCCCACCCTCAGGCGGGAAGCATGTCCCTCAGCTTGTCCCCAGAAGCAGCAACCAGACGAGGCAAGCAGCTGCATCAGAGGTGGGTTGCTACCGGTTCGCACTGGTAGCAGCAGGCTGGCCATGCCCCCGAACCGGTTCCCTAGACGCTGCTGGTTTTTACTCATTTTTTCATTTCTGCACATGCTCAGAACAATTTACACTCAACTGTGCAAGCAGTTTTGCATGCACGCAATGCGGACTGACAGCAACACCGGCAGCAACTCTCCCCTGAGCTGCATCCTGGCCCACAGGGGGAGGACCCCAACCCACCTGCGTTGGTGGTGAAGTGGGTCTCCACGGGGCTGGGCCCGGTGCTGCTGCCAAGAGACTCCAGGTGGCGCCGGAGAGACTCCAACTCCTCCTCCGGCCCGGCATGATCCGGGTCAAACAGGTTGCTCTTCTCCACCACCTCGTTCAGCCGCTCCAGCAACTGGGTAACCCTGCAGGAAAGATCCCCAAGGTGGGGGGAGGCATGTATGAAGGGGAGGCACACCCTGAGAGGGGCTCTGACTTCCTTCAGCCCTTTGCACTTGCCAGGGTTGGTGGAGGAAAGAGCCTGAGGTCTGCCCAGCCTTGCTCACCTTTGCTCTCCAGAAAGGCTACAAAGCACCAAAAGGAATGGGGGAAAAAACCCACACTTTTCTTCCTGCAAACCATCCTTTGCAACAGAAGACCAGGAATTGGGCATTTGGGGTGTGGCGGGGCCCACCTGGAATTGGAGTACTGCAAGAACCCGAAGTCATCGCGCTGCCCGTCGGGACACAGGGACTGCATGATGGGCAAGATGCCGGCCGAGGTGAGGGGCGCTGCCGTGTAGTAGGCTAGAGGAGGAAGAGCGTGAGAAAAGAGGGGTGGGTGGAAACCTGACAGGGTGTGTAAGAAGATGCACAACCAGTTCAGAGAGCAGTGTGGAAGTCAGATCAGTTTGGAGAAGTCTCTTCCGATTAGCCAGAGGGACGGTTCAGAGGGTTAAAGGTCAGCGGTCCTTCCATCCAATTCCCCCTTCTCCGTGCTTAAGTGTGCCCTGGAGATGTGCTGGGTCATAGGCCCCACGACACTTCACAAGGGGGTATGGGTACTGTAGTCCAGCACCTCAGGAGCATGGAGAAGCCGGTTCTTTGCCCGCAGCCAAGATGGCATCACGTCTGTTCCCAGGCAGAACTCCAAGCCCCTTGCAGCCCCTTCCCAAGCGGAATTTGGAGCCAAAACAAAACCTTCCCCAAAATTGCAAATAAATGTCCACTCTGAATTCCAGGATCTCCAGCGATTCCAAAAGGTACGGCTTGATCAAATAATTTCACTCTGTAAAAGATTTACTTGAAAGAGTGATTCGTTTCTAAGCAAACATGCATTGAAATCTAATTTTATTTACTCTTCTGTGCTTCAGAGGCATCGGAGATTGTGCAAACTCCTGAGTTGCTGACCCATCCAGAACCTCAGGAACCAGTGACCTTTGACCCACCCTGACCAAAGGCAGATGGCTTTGGCCAACCGGTTAGTCACATCCTAGAGCAGTGTTTCTCAACCTTGGCGACTTTAAGTCCTGTGGACTTCAACTCCCAGAATCCCCCAGCCAGCACAGCTGGCTGGGGAATTCTGGGAGTTGAAGTCCACAGGACTTAAAGTCGCCAAGGTTGAGAAACACTGTCCTAGAGGGCAAGTTAAAAAGACAGGGAGGAGGGAATTAAGCCAGGATCCAACCCTGATCAACTGCAGGAAAAAAAAGGCAGGATTGAAAGGGGGGGTGAGATAAGGAGTAAGCTAGATATAAATCTAGGAGTGGGGGGGAGATCCCAATGGTGGCAAATAACCTTCTTTTACAGCCTTTTTGAGGAGGGGGCATTTTCGAGGCTTTTGCGATTCCCAAAGCTTTTTGGGAAGAGGCCTTGGCTTCCGAATTTGCATAGGACTTTATACCCCTTCGCCAATCCCCAACAGATTACCTGCCACCATGACCGGGAGGGCTATGAATGTGAAGGGAGATCGGAAAAAGCTGGCATTAAAACAACGTTAGTCAACTAAGGGGTGGGGGTGGGGGCAAAGAGACCCCCCCCCCCTCTGAAGACATGGCCCCAGCCCAAAGGAAACCAACTTACAGACTAGAAGAAACACAGGTGCAAAAGAAGGAAGAAAGAGGTCAGGTTGCGGGGAATTGAAAAGAAAAATAAGAGTGGGAGGAAGAGAAGAGAAAAAAAAAACATTTCAGAAACAAAAGAAAAAAACAAACCTCAAAGCAAAACGGGGCGGATCATGGCGATGCCTCCGACGGTAGAACTGCCAGCCTGGGCAGCTTCCCATGGGCATTGGGGGGGGGGGTACTAAAGAAAGGGCTGGGTTATGTGCGGGGGCATTTCCAATGGGCACCTAAAGGCTGCTGCTGATTCCAATGGGGCTTAACAGAGAGTTTGTGACCCTCTGCCTACATCGCCATCACCAGCGGAGCAGCTGCAACCCTTTGGGAATCTCCTCCCTGCCCACCAGGCCCCTGGGGTTCTTGGGCCCCCAAAGCCAGAACCATTGACTGTGGCAGTGGCTCTGGGAAGAGGCTGCCCATCGCATCTCTGCAGGAGTTTCTGCCCCAGGTGGGCGAGCTTCCGGGCAGCTGAGGACACTTTCGGTCCGAAGCAGGGATCGTTTGCTAACTGCAGGGCACGGCATCCCTCGGCTCTGCCTTCCCCGGGGAGGCCTGGTTGCCACTGGTGACAGGCTTCACCTGTGGACTTTGTGCCCGTGGCCATCGGGGAAGACTCACCAATATTACCATGTTCCTCCCGGCGGCCAGGCACTTACCTTCCTTCACGGCGATGGTGGGCTTTTTCTGCCTCAGCCCCAGCAGGATGAAGAAGAGAACCAGCGGGATGAAGATTTCGAAGGACAGCACCCACTGGAGAGGGGGGGGAAGAGCTTGAATGAGTCAAAGGGCAGGGGGAGACCTCCAGGCAGAGCCCACCGTCCCCGAACCTGGCTGGGAGGCAAACGGAGGGGACACAGAAACCCCACCGGAGTCTTTTGTGCCGAAGGAGAAGGCTTGAACCCCCAAAATCCGAGGGTGGCTTAGGATCCCCCAAGTCGCCCTCCTGTTTCCTAGTGGGGGGGGGGGGAATGGATCAGGAGGCAACCTGGGAATGCCAACCAGACCTCCTGACTCACTGACCTAGATTCAGCTCTTCTGGTGGCAACAACCCATGTTTGTTCTGCTTGAATGAGGCTTACTAGTGCAAACCCAGAATGTCGGGCAATTGAGCGTTCAAAGTAGTATGAAAATGGGGAGGGAGGGAGGGAGGGAGCACTGCTGTGCAAGATCCCCACTCAGATCCTCCTACCCCACCAGCCGCTCTCCCCACCCCATCTGCCCACCTGGATGCCCATTTTGCTCTTCTTGGGCAGAGCAGCTGCGAACCCCTCTGTTCTGACTGAGGCTTCCCAAGAGGATGAAGCAAACTCCTTGTCCCGATAAAAAACCCTTTTATTAATTTGCTGTGAAATCTGCTCATTCGCCTCCAGCAAAGTCTTTCAAGGGAGGATTTATAGTCACAGACCTTCTCTGGCTTGGAGAGCTGCCAGGCCGATCTCTGCAGAACTTGGCAAGGAGTCTCGAGAGTCGAACTATTAAAAGGAACTAATTGTCTCCTGCAAACTCCACTCCCTTTTCGCTCTTTTATTCCCTCTGGGCCATTCATCGTCCACCTGTGGCCTTACTCCCAAGTCAACCCCTGTTGTTTAGCTGGCAACTCTGCACATGCGCACACTGGGAACAGGCTCCATCTGTTCTTCTGCCTCACTGATGTCTGACTCTGAAGGCAGCTGATAACTGGCATATGGCTCTGGCCCCCTCTCTCCCTCCGACGCAGAGCCCTAACCAGAGCCTTCCCCAGAACTGGCCCAGGACTGGCCCAGGTTCCTCCCCAACCTCCTTACTTGTCCGAATCTGCTGCCAGCTCCACTGGCCACTGGTAGGCCACAACCCCCTCCCGCCTCCCCTCCAGGCCCAAGAGAAGCAATTCCCTTTTCTTCTCAGAAGGGCCCACCTGTAAAGGTGCCCCACGGCCCTTGGCCACGATTGACCTGTTGATTCTTCCCCAGAGTTATGGGCCTAAGGAAGCCTTCCTAAAACTGGGAACCAAGGAGGCTTCAGCACCACAGCCGTGGCCTTCCTTGGAGGCCACCCTTGAGCAATCAAGTCCCCCACCTGCCAGGATCCCACACTAAGGAAGCTCTGTGGAGATTCATGCAAAAAACACCAGTGGGGGTGGAGAGAAGACCTCGGTATCCTGCCTGGAGGTTACTCAGGTTGAAATTCTTTCTTGAAAAGGAAAAGGGGGAGATGCAGGGAAATGTTCTGGCTGGGTGCCAACAGAAGCCTTTCTCTGCTGGGAGGGGAACTGGGAAAGCTGGAGGGACAGAGGCGCCTTTGGGCCTCGGATGCAGCACCAGCTTCTTCTGCCCAAGCCGAGTCAAGGCGCCGAATACAATTCCTCCAGGGAGGGCAGCCGTCTCCCCACTGACTCCCTCCTCCTTTGTTTACTCACGGGAAGCTGACAATTGTCACTTTGTCCCCAGAAACACCAGGCCTGTTTCATTAGCTGGTTTCTACCAGGCAGCGCCAAGCATTTTAGCCTCCGGGTGGCTGGCCGTCTTCCCTTCCACCATGAACGTTTCGGAAGGAAGCGGCATCGCCTGCCGTTTTCCTCGGCAAGGGCAGAAGGGCACCGTCCCTCCAAGAGGCTCAGGGCCATTGGCAGCCCCAGGGCCCCAACGGCTGCCTGAAGCAGACCGAAGAGGAGGAAGTCACACCTGGGCCCTGGGCAGCCCTTTGCCCAAGCTGTCCAACTTGTAAACGGCAGGGAAAGAGGGTGGCACTGCCCGCAGCCCACAGGGCCCTCAAGGCTGATGGAAAGACCTCCGGGCTAAACCCCTGCGAGACGGAGGCTGCTTTGCAGCATCCAGAGGCAGAATATTTATTTCACGCACGTTATTCTTCCCTCCTTTGTAGCTCTGGAATCAAGCAAGTCTTTGTATATTTCCATTTCCTTGAGCAAAATTGCAGCAGTAACCGATGCCTCCACAGTAAGAAACAGCAACAGAGAATTTTCCTCTTAACACCCAACAACCAAAAAGGAAAAGATACGCAACCCCCTTGCCCAAGTCTTGCCCAATCTCCCCAGAGCTCCCAGCTAGCCCTTTGTGGGAGGAGGGGGCAAGTGGTTCATATCAGATCTTTGATCCAGTTCCCCCCACCCCTCTCTTTTTTTTTCCCTTTTGGATCCCTCTCCAATTTATTTATTTTTTTAAAAATAGCCTTATGAAGAAGATCCTCTTTGCTACGTTTCCATAGCAACCAAATCCGGTTTTTTTTACATTGCAAGCAGGCACACTGTTCTGCCCACAAGACACCACGCCGGAGTGAATCACCCCTCGACAGAACCCGGGTTCCGACCCCGCAAAGAGACTGCTGGCACTCGCTCTCTTACACACACACACAGACACACGTACACACACAGAGCAAACTCCGGTCCCCCCCACCCCACCCCACCCCAAAAGTGGGAAGGGAGACAAGTGATGGGAAGAGCTCTCAGAGAGAAAGTTCTCCTCTCCCCTTGGAAAAGGAGCACCAGGGGCCTCTGTCAAAAACAGCAGCCCTGAGGGTATGTGCGTGTGCACAGCTGGATAACAAGGGGAAATCTTTTATTTCTCTTGACACAGCAGCCTCCAGGACTTCCCGCCACACCCTATATTTTATATAGGCTTTGCTGGCTAAAGGGCAGGCCGGGGTCGGCAGCTGCCTTTTATTTTTTCTTCTGCAATGAGGAAATTGGAAGAAAGGTCCACCTGGCACTTCTCAGCTGTTGTTGGGCGCAGCTGCCGCCTAGGCGCTCCCAGCACTGTTTACCAGCCTCACCTTTCTCCTAAAAGGAAAGGGGTGTGTCTGGCTGTTTAGCAAGAGAAGACCCACAACACAGCTTGTGATGCAATTACGCAGGGCTGGGAGGAAGCAGCTCGAGGGAGCCCCTCCCTCCAGAGAAAGTCATGGGCATTTCCTCATTCTCTCAATTCTTCTTCTGGCAAAACTCAGAGCAATAAAGGTGGGCTGAGAACCCACTGACTGGGGAAGGGGACCAGGGAAACCCACCGAATGATTACATAACTGAGCTGGATGCTCAGGAGCAGTCTAACTTAGTGTTCCTCAACTTTGACAACTTTTAAGATGTGTGGACTTCAGCTC
The DNA here is from genome assembly GCF_051295495.1 of Thamnophis sirtalis. Lineage (NCBI taxonomy): Eukaryota > Metazoa > Chordata > Lepidosauria > Squamata > Natricidae > Thamnophis > Thamnophis sirtalis. Next base: position 36,733,669 of record NW_028261382.1, read on the forward strand.
CCAGAATTCCCCAAGCAGCTTGGACGCTTCAGAGAATGGACTAAACTCTACAGCAGGGCTTCTCAATCGTGAGAACATCAAGACGCGAGGCTTTCTCTTCCAGAATTCCCCAGCCAGCAAGCTGCCTGGGGAATTCTGGGAGTTGAAGTCCACACGTCCTAAAGTTGCCAAGGTGGAGAAACGCTGGTTAAGCTGGGAAGGGGAGGATCAGACTGCAGGCATCCGATTTCTCCTTGGGACCAGCGGCAAAAGGTTCTCACCCACCTTCGGCATAGAGAATGACTCATGTGGGTGCAAATTGGCTTTTAATGCCCTTTCCTGCTAGTGTTCTTGCTGGGGGTGAAATGTCATTTTCTCTGGCCCTGCCCACATCTCCCTCTTTCACTTCCAGGCTAATAAATTGGAGATTTCCAGGTAAATTATGGCCTAGCCCCATCCCCAAGGAAAGCAACGCTGGGCAGCTCCCTGGTTTTGTTGCAGCTGCAGAAAGGTTCTTGGCACTCACTCACCAAACACAATGGCCCCGTGTTTCCCCCGTGGGACTCTTCCCATGCCACCAAGCGCCATCTGCTCTCCCGAGGCACGGCAGGTGTGCCTCCCCTCAGAAGGAAGGGAATGTTCTGTTTGGCACTGCCAAGGAGGAAACGACTGGCCAGGGGAGAAGCACCAGAAGAAAAGGACCACTTCAAAGGGCACCTAGAAAGCCCCAGCTAAGCCAGTTCTTGTGTCAAAAGCCACTGTGCCAGGGGAAAGCAGCTTGGTTGCCTTCAGTTGGGTGAAAGCTCAGGGGCATGACCACGAGGGTCCCTGCCCAGAGATCCCCACCCACACCGCTTGAGGATGTGAAGCTTGTGTGGCTGCTTCCTCCCCAGCCCTGGATGATCTCAAAAGATTTAATCACGGCAGAATGTTCAGCCGCAGAGTTAATTACAAACTTTCTCCAAGTGTTTTCCTTTCAACTTTTACAACACATCCTGTAACAAATCAGTTCCTGCTTCTAAATATGTGAATTTTGCATCAAGCAGCAACCTCTCCCTCTCCCTCCCTCTCTTTCTCTCCTGTAGTCAAAGGGGTTCTTTGCTTTAAGTGGGATTAAATGGCAGCCTTTTTCTTGCTTGCCCCCTCCCCTCTCTCCACCTTAAAGAGAAACCGAAAAGCAGATAATAAAAAGTGTGTGGAATAACAGGGGGAGGGCAGTAAATTAACCTGCACAGCTCACGTTATGTGCCAGGTGGAACAGCCGCCCAAAGAACAGGTGGGTGGTTGCCCAGCACGACACCCGTTGAGAGCCTAAAATTAACAACCTGCACCTTTATTCATGGCCACCAAAACAAAAAAAAAAAAAAAAAAAAAACCAGCTATTCCACCATTCAGGGATTTTTAGTCAAAAGCCACAAGAGAGTCCCCTCTCTTCTCCCTCCCCAAATTTTCATGCACAAGAGGATTAAAAGATGAGCAGAGCTGCCCACCCAGTTCCTGGCTTTAGAGCAGCTGGGTGGGTGAGTGGGTGGGTGGGTGGGAGGGAGGACGGCGGACAAAGAAAGCCCCTGTATTAAAACACAGAAGATTCTTCCAGCAGTTCTCAGAGGCTTCCCAGAAACCCGCAGCCGAGGTGGCGGCGTTGACGTCCTGGTGGACAAACCCCCCTTTGTCCAGGCGGGGAGGTCAGCTCCAGCAGGGCAGCCAAATCTCTCCATTTCAAACTGGGAGGACAATGGGGAGGCCCACAGCCAAGAGGGTAGGCTTGTGTTCAAGCTGCTTTCTAAGGGGCTTCCTTCCTCCTCCAGGTGTCCCTTAGCAGAGGTCCAGATCTGCAAGGCTCTCCGTAAACAAACCAGGCCCATCTGGGTTGATGTGCCCAGGTGAGGATGCCTCATTAGACGGAGACCCAGCCCTAAAATGGGGCAGCCTTTCTTCCCTCACGTGGATCCAAAGCAAGGAGACCCTTTAAAGATCCTGGAGGTCAATCAAGCCCAGCCACATGGGCCCTGCTCAGGAGACGCTGCAGGGGACACTTCTATGTCACAGCCTCTTCTGCGTCCTCTGGCCAGGCAGGGAGAACAACTGCAGGCTCTCCTCTTTTGAGGCTGCTCCAGCCTCCTGCGGATGCTTCAACCCACCCAGACTGATTCCCTAGAGGGGGGAAAAGTAGGGGCTGAAATGCAACCCCCCTTTAGAGCAGCGGGTCTCAAACGTGGCAGCTCTGAAGACGGGTAGACTTCCAGAATTCTCCCGCCAGCTTTGGGAACCAGCTCTCTCCAAACACAAACTTTGTTTGCTCTACTCTGGGCGGAAATCAGTTTATCGACAGGGTCTGTCTGACTATTTTGCTATGCGCCAGAGACAGGGACAAAAACAGAAGAACCTTCCAGAAAAAGCACCGGGTGTTATCTGGCCGGAGTTAAGGAAGAAGCTCTCGTTGGGTCTGGCCCAGCTCTTGGGGTCAAGATGGACCCAACCTTACAGGTCAGTCAGTCAGCCTCCACACAAAGCCCCCCCCCTGCCTTTGGGGAATGGTTTGGTCTCCCTGGGACAACAGGCATCCTGAGAGTTCGGAGGGTCTCCCGTGCGAGTCCTGGCAGGGCACAAGTGCACGGAGCTTCCCTGCAAGGGGCCACATCCCGCCCGGGAAGCTGGAAAGGAATCCAAGCTTGCTCCGCAGCAGAAGCTTCTGCAGAATTTATGCCCCCGAAACGCCTTGGTGCTGCTGCAGAGGCCTTCTTCGCCAAATCCTCCAGGGCTCCTTCATTACAATGGGCATAAATTATGGGGGAGGCTCTCTTCTGCAGAGGGAAGGAGCCACGGCATACATGAAGTTACAGTTCCAAGAACGGGCAGATTGCCAGATTATTCAGAGGGAAGTCAAAGATAAAGCAGAAACTGACGCCAGAAGCAGCAGCCAAATTCACGCAAAGTTATCCGCCCGCCCCAAGATAACAAGTGACTGACAGATGCCCCAGTTGAACTCACCAAAGTCCCAGAGTGCAATCTGAACCTGCTGCTCCCCCACACAGCCCTTTTCTAAGAAGGACCCCAGATCAAACTGCCCTCTGTGAAATAGGGGCTCATCCCTGCTGAGGAGGGGCCGGAGGCCGAAGAGGGATTCGCCTTCAGCCAGAGAGGGAAAGCCAGCGGAGAAGGGAAGGAGACACACCAGCTTCCAAGAGAGCTGGGATACGTTTAATGGCCTAATCCTCACGCAGCATTGAAAGGCTCAGAAAAGTCCTTCTGGCCCCTGGAAAGGCAGAGTGGGAAATGAAAGACCCTCCAGCCCTGGGTGACGCAACGCTTCCAGGTAGCCCCAAACTACCTCCACCCAATCAGAGCCCAGGTCTTAAGCTGGGAGGAGAAAAACAAAGCGGGTGCAGATTTCCACAGGTGGAAGAATCCCTTCCTGGATTATGGCACCTGATTCTGGTTTTCAAGCTCTGGCTGTGCCCCAAGGCAGCCAGGGATGAAGCTGCCCCTTAAAAGGACTGCAGATGATCAATTCTGCAGAGCTCACTTCACATCACGGCCTTCAGATAACTTTGGGGGAGCTTCCCTGCACTTCGCGGCCTCCATTCCCCACCAGGAAAAGAGCAGTAGATAAAATGCCAATGTCCCTCCTTCATGCCAGCCTGGTGCCTTAAAGCCTAACGATCCCTCTGCCTGACCACTCTCATACCAGTGAAGAGTGGTCAGTGGAGTTCCTCCAGCAAACACGAGGGGAATTCCCACCCCACACTGCCCCCAGACGCCCACCCCTCATAAGGAGGATACCCCCTCCCAGAAGACCATCAAGGCGGCACAATTAGCTCCTGCAAGAGGGACCGTTGTTTTCTCCACAATTAGCATCTTAATTCATGCCAGGACCTGTGGCCATGAGTTCCACAGGCCAGGGTGTGTGCAGAGCTGCTGAAAGGCAGATGCCAGGCAGGGCAAGCAGCTGGCAGCACAGCGCAGACTACTTCCTTTGGCAAAGTGAGAACCAAACCTCCCCCTGGTGAGGCTGGTTCTGACAAAGAAAACATGCCAAGTTTATTTTTAAATAGGGGAGCAGAGATTAAACTGTGTCAACAACGAGGGGCAGGCCCTGGAGTTTAGCTGTTCTTGGCTCAGTTTAGCACCATTTGGGAACCCAGCTGCCTCTGGCGTTGCCTTCCAGGTGAAGCCAGACATCACCAGCATTTTATTTCCAACTGGTTCACGGAAAGCCTGCCCAGCCTCCCTCATCGTCTTTAATCAAGGTGGACTCAGCCTTCCATCCTTCCAAAGTGGGCAAAGTGAGGATCCAGACTATTGGGGACTCTGTAAACTGCTTAGAGAAGCGCTATATAAGTCTAAGTGCCATCGCTATTAAGGGCTGGGAAGCAGCACAGAAACTGCCCAGACTGGATGGAGGCGGAGGGGCACAGAAGGGAGCTACCTACCCACCTCTCTCACCTCCTGCTCTTTAGATATCGCCCAGGTGGGGAAGTTGGGGAAAGCGCAGACGCTCAGGATGCCCCATCCCAGACCTGTTGCCGATCTCTCTCTCTCTCTCTCCGGGGAAAAGGCCTCTGCAGCCCCTCCCGCCCTTGACCTGGAAACCGGAGGGAAGAGCGGCTGGCAGGGACAGGTGGAGGCGACCTTCGCCCAGCCTCTCTGCAGCCGCCCCAACGGTGACAGTCCGCGGGAGAGGAGGCGCTTCTGAGCCCCGGGTTGACCCTCGCTGCCTTTCAGCCCCTCCGACCAAGGCCGGGCTCCAGCCCGACCGCTTCCCTCCGGCCCTTCCAGCCAGCAGCTCGGGGTCTTCCAAGCAGAGCCCATCCCCCGCAGGCAGGCAGGGAGGGGGGGAGGGGGGAAAGCACAGAGTGTGGGCGCAGATCTGCCTCCGGGGGGGGGGGGCTCTTCGGACTCTCAGCCCAGCTGTTCGGCGGGAGCCTTTCCTAAGCCTCCGCCACCATCACCCCCCCTTGCAAAACAGGGCAAGGAAATCTCGGCCACCCCCAAGACCGCTGGAATCTGGGAAGCCCCGCCGGCCGAGGGGGAGGAGGGGGCCAGGCCCCGGTACCCCTCCCTTCCAAATTCTTCACCACCACCACCCTCCGCCCCGCTACTGACCGGGCTGCGTCGCTTCAGCGTCACGTTCTTCCATAGCAGGAGATAAAGTTGGTGCAGGAAGCCCATCGCGTCGCCCTTCCCTGGGCATCAGCTGCAGGGCAGGGGGGAGGGGGCGCAGTTGCAGAGTCCAAGGCCGCCCACCGCCCAGACCCCCGCGCCTTCCTAGCCGAAACGGAGGCGGCAGCGGCGGCTTCGACGGAGCAACAGCCGGTCCTTTCTCTCTGCTGCAGGCGGGCAGAGGGGGGGTTGGAGGCGGGCTGAGCTTCATACACACCCTCCCGGGAGGGAGGGAAAGAGGCAGGGAGGGCGGGGCGGCGGCGGGCCTTGATCCAGCCCCCGCCCGGCCGAGACGCTCCGCTCTCCGCCGCCGCAAAGCCGGCGAGCCCAGCGCCGCCTCCAACCTCGGCGGGGCCCAGCCGGGTTTCTTTACAGACCCTGCGGGAGCAGCGAAGAACGTTTCTTTCCTTCCTTCCTTCCTTCTTTCCTTTTCCTTCCTTCCTTCACTTCAGCACCCGCGAGTATCTTTTGAAAGGGCCCGTGGACGGACCCCAAGGAGCTGGGGCTTATGCGACCAAGGATGGCTAAAGCAGGGCTGGGCGGCAGGCGCAGAGGCGATCTGCAGGAGGCTGGCACAGCTCATCCCTCCTCTAAGCTGGAAACATCGGTCGCTGCCCGCCCAGCCCCTGGGCGACGCAGGACGAACGGGCCCGGTGAAAGGCCGCTCAATCAGCCCCCAGGGCAAAACGGAGGCTCCATGTACAGGAGCAGGAGACCCCCACAGGCGAGGAATTGGGGGAAGATCCTATATCGTGCCCAGGGGTTTTCGGTGCTGCTGGAATCCAGTTTCCAGATGTTGCAGGGGTCTTTTTTTCCCCCTGGAAGAAGCCAAAGGGTCTCCTGGCACATTTCCCCCTCCCTCGGTGAGGGGGACGAGGGAGGAGAAGCCAAGGGTGGGGGTCGCACGTCCTGCTCCTGCCCCCGGGGTTGGGCAAGCTGCGGCTGGCAGATTCGCTAGGACTTCAGTTCCCACAATTCCTTCTGCGCGCGCCGTGGGCTGCTGGGAAATGTAGGCCAGTCCTCGCCTTTCCCTACCCGGCATTAAAGGGGTCCCGGCCTCCAATCAGGCAAGGCTTTGGCGCGGAGGCCGATGGCTTCCAATCGGAGGGATGTTCTCCTTTCCCAAGCTGCCCCCGGAACCCAGCCAGCTGCACGAAAGAGCCGCCAGAGGGCTCCGGGGCTCCTCGGCTCCTCTCACGGCATCCTCGCGAGGTGTCAAGTGTGCGGGGTGCATGCAACGGGGGGGGGGGGGGAGCTCTGGGACATAGGACCCCCCCCCCCGCCCGGGCCTCGGTGTTCCGGGTTAGCTGTCAAGCAAACACACTGGAGATGCTGGGACACCGAGAGAGCCCAGAACAGGGGCAAGAGCTCCTCCTGGAGGGAAACCGCAGAATTGCAGATGATGATGGTGGTGGTGATGATGATTATTATTGTTATTAACTACTTTATTCATTAAACATGAAACTCAGTCAACTGAACATTCAAAAATGCATCACAAATACCATTGGCCGGTGCTGATGGTTGATGCAGGTTACTGCCAACGTCTTAGATATCAACTTATTATTTCTTTTATATATTAGATATCAACTTATTATTTATCTATTAAGCATGAAACTCAGGCAAGTGGACATTTAAAGATGGGTCACAAATACCATAGGCCAGTGCTGATGGTTGCTGCGGGTTGCTGCCCAACATCCTGGGTATCAACCAAGAACCTTCTTAAAATATACAATGTTCTGAGTAGCGTAGTTTTTTGCAGTTATTTTTTGCAGTTAGACTTATATACCGCTTCATAGGGCTTTCAGCCCTCTCTAAGCAGTTTACAGAGTCAGCATATTGCCCCCACAGTCTGGGTCCTCATTTGACCCACCTCGGAAGGATGGAAGGCTGAGTCAACCTTGAGCCGGTGAGATTTGAACCGCCGAACTGCAGATAGCAGTCAGCTGAAGTGGCCTGCAGTACTGCACCCTAACCACTGCACCACCTCGGCTTTTTTGCAGTTCCGCTGGTGTTATTGCAGGAAGCTGCAATTTCTTGATGTGTTTTGTAAAATTCTTGGCCAGGGTACCAAGTGCCCCGATGACCTTGGGTATCACTGTTACATGCTTCATCCATAATCGGGTAGTTTTGATGGCCAGGTCACGATACTTCTTGATTTTTTTCCAGTTCTTTTTCGTTGATTCTGGCATCTCCTGGTACCGTCAATAAATTGTAACTACACCGTACTGTTGTAGAGACTAATTTGATTTTGTACTTGATAACGGCAGCAAGATTGTTTTGGTGGCGCAATATTGGAAGAAGGAAGATTTGCCTACTATTCAAGAATGGGCATTAAAAGTAACAAACTTAGCAGAGATGGCTAAAATATCAGCATATCTCAAGGACCATTCAAATGAGAGATATAAATTGGAGTGGAGAAGATGGATTGACTATATTCAAAATAAATATGGGACTAAGAAATTCCAGATAGTCTATGACTGAAAAAGCGAGGAACGATATAATCTGTTTAGAGTTAGCCTAGCAAAAGAGGAGTTAAAGCTCAAATGAAAGATGATACTAACTTTCTTTTAGTTTATTTTAGAAGATCTTTGTTAAAGATTTATACCCTGTATCTGTTCTGGGAAGTTGGGGGGGAGGAGGTTGTGGGGGTGTTGGGTTTGGGTGAGGAGGTAAATATTTGTAAAAGCTTTTTTTTAAAAAAAATTCAATAAAAAAATTGTATGTTTTGGTTTTCTACAACTGTGAAATCCCACAAGGTCTTCACTTTCCCATTTTCAATAACTTTTTCCACTTTATGTTCCCATGACTTTCTGGATACAGGTAAACCGTATTTTTTACGTAATGACCAGTGGATTAATTTTATTATATAATTATCATTATTATTATTATTTTTTAAAAAACTTTTTTTTCAATGCTGGGTGCACTAAAATAAATCCTTTGCCGAATCCACAATGCTAGTTTCTTCCTCAGCTCAGAATGTGGCCTCCTTGAGACATTTAAAATTTAACAGCTGGACAGTTGAAGGGCTGGACAAGGAGTAAGAAGACAAGGGCGGTAGCCAATTGGTGGAAGAGAGCTGGCCGCTGCATGAGCTCTGATTGGCTGCTGAGTGACAAGGGGGCGTTTCCTTGTTTCCCGCCTTTTTCCCTCCTGTGCCCTCTCTGATTTACCTCACGCTGTCCCTGCTCTGTGGATTCACCTGAGGACTCCACTCCTGTTGGCCTCCACTTCAATTATTAATATATTTTGTAAAATTGGTTTGTGTCAGCCTCTCTGACACCGGCTGCCCAGTTCCCTGACAGGCCTTTTCCTGGGGTTGTGAACCCCAAAGGTGCCCCAAGAGGGATGCAACTACTGAGACCACCTGTACCTCAAGCCCCTTGGCCCGACTACACCTCCCATTATCCCCACCCAGCGTGACAAAACTTAGCAGAACACAAGATAAAGGCCATTTCAGAAACCGGGCGGTGCAGCCCAGCTGAAGCCAAGGAGGGGGGGGAAAGGCAGCGGAAATTTAAGACTTTTGTGGAAAGGGCTGCTGGGGGCAGCCAGAGAGGTATATCTCTGTATGCCAGCTGCCGGGTGCCAAAGCCAGACTTGCACCTGGGTCACCACAACTCAGTTCCCCTTTTGCTTCCATGTCCCTGGTCTCCTTCCAGAGGCAAGAGGAGTGACTGCTCATGCCAGGTCTGGTGGCAGGGAGTTACCCAGGACAACGGACCCTTTTGAAGTGGGGGGGGGGCTGGGGAAGGGCCCCTGTTCCCCCCCCAAGGGAAAGCTCCCCTTGCAAGGAACCCCGCTGCATCTTCCCCTCCAGCATGGCTCAGCCGTTGAGGCAGCTGCCCCAGATGTGGTTTGGGGCAAGAGAGAAAGAGGAGCTTCCCGCCATACAGCTGTTTTGAGTCTGACCAAAGTGTGAAGAGTGCCAGGGGCGGCTTTCTTTTGAAAAGAGGAGGGGAGACCACAAGCGCCTCTTCTGCCTTCCGCCTCCGCTCAGATCATCTATCAAAGCAGGAGCTGCTCTCCGGGGTAGAACCAGGGTGGCAGCGGTAAGTTCATTTATGCCATTTATGGCGGGCATTGCCCCCCCCCCCCGAAGCAAAGGTGGAACAGAACGAACTGTGCCTCAGAAAAATATTGATTGTTATTTAGAGTCAGGAAAATGTTTCTGTCTGTCTCTCTCTCTCTCTGTCCGGGCACAGCCTATGTTCGTGTGCTAGTTTTCGATCAATAAATTTAGTTATTTATTTATTTTAAAGCTTTTCTATGCCACCCAATCCCAAAGGACTCCGAGCGGCTTACAAGAAAATATAAAAAAACATAATTTAAAACAATCGGTATCATTTGGGCAGGAGTTTTTTTTTTTATTAAAAGTTTTGTAAGTTTTACAAATATGTACCTCCCCCCTCCCGAACCCACCTCCCCTCCCAACCTCCCCCCCCCAACCTCCCAGAGCAAATACAGGGTATAAACATTAACAACCATATTCTAAAATAAACTAACGGACTTTAGCATCATCCCTCACTTGTATTTTAACTCCCCTTTTGTAAAGCTAACTTTAAACAAGTTGTATCATTCCTTGCTCATTCAATCATAAGCTATCTGGAGTTTCTTAGTCCCGTATTTATTTTGGATAAAATCAATCCATCTTCTCCATTCCAGCTTGTATTTCTCATCTGAATGGTCCTTAAGATATGCTGGTATTTTAGCCATCTCTGCTAAGTTTGTTACTTTTAATTTCCATTCTTGAACAGTATGGGCAGGAGTTTTAAATGGCTGTGATTTATGACAAATAAATATAGTTACTAAACTTCCATGCCACCTGATTCTCAGCAATATCTGTGCAGCTCTCTGCACGAGTTGATAAAAGGCGGCTTATAGAGGAGGGCAATTTCTGATGAAGATAAGTATTGAAATGAAACAAAATGAAAGCCTTAAAAAAAAAAAAAGAACTTCCATTGTGTTTCTTCTACCTTTTCTCCTTTCCACTAACCATTCTGACAAAAATTCTCCTCCTAAAGCTCTTGACCACCTGCTGTTACACCTGTCCCCAAAACAGACCTTATAAGAATGGATTTCAAATTCAATATTTTTCCAGATGTTTGAAGTAGCAAGTTTTCATTTTTAAATTTTGGAAGGGCTATTTTTTTTTTAAAAAAATCCTAATTAGTAATTTAGAAATCTAAAACTTCACACTCTGGGCAGGGACACGAGTAAATCTCTCTCAATCCAATCCCTTTTGCGTTTTAAAATTAAAATTAAATTCGTTTTTACTATTTCGAGGCTAACCTCATACTGCAATTTTTAGTCTGCATTTCAATAAGGATGTACCGTTCGTTGCCCACCAGTGATGCAAACTCTTGTTATTTTCTCGTTTTATTTCCTGAAATCTCTTTAATGAAAATAGTTCGTTTGATGTGCCAGTTAGAAGAACACTGATTTTAGTTGCTGGAAGGATATGAAAGCTCGGCTTCCTTAAACTCGGGGCACTTTCAGAATTACTAGAAGCAGTTACATCACCTGGTACCCATGAAATGTCTCAAGTGAACCAACTGAGAAGCTGCACTTTTATTAGGAATAAATGAACCGTACAAAAGGAGGAAGAAACAGAATGAAATATAGATGAATGCAATAAATCTATGCAGATACACGCAAATTTCATTGTACTAAATTTGGGGCAGTTACCTATGAGCAGCCAAGCCAGGTTACACAATGCAATCTGCATTCAGTGTTGGTTTTTTCCTCTGTCAGACCAGTTCTGACCAACTCAGTGGTACCAACTCATAAGATTACTAAAGCTTACTCAGATTTCTTCATTCTCTCTTATTCCTGTCACAGTCTGTATTGTCTGCTTGCTTCATCTTTTCTTCTTATTAACCAACTTATCATGAATTTCTGCCATCATTTCCTGTTTTGGTTCAATCTGTCCTTGGGGATCTACAGCTTTTGTGGTGTAGGTGTGTGTGTGTGTGTATGTGTGAAGAACCTGCAGGCATCTAAATTCAGGGATGCAGAGACACCATTTTCTTCTCATGGCCACCCATATTTCAAACCATGGTTCTGGAGCAGCCCCCTCCCTTTGCAGCCCTTTGCCCTCCAATGTGCCCTTTAGAAAAGGGTTTAAACAGTTCTGCCCCAAAGAGGAAGAGGAGAGGAAGACCCCTCAAGGGTGGGATCTTTATGAACTTTATTGCTGACATGTTTTTTTTATTGTGTTTCGCGTTTTGAGGCACTGAGAGCCAGTTCATTTTGGGAGGAGTCGATGGCATACGCAAATGTGGTGGGTTGGCATCTGTTTGCATCAGTAGCAGAGAAAAATCTATTTAGAGATGTTTGATAGATAGTTTTGCAAGACTTCAAGCAACCATTTTGAGCTCCTTGAGGGAAGTCCCAGTCCAGATGCTTTCCAGGCTCCTAGCTAAAATCTGATTCCTAAGCATAGCTTGGTTTGATTGGCACCAGCCCTGCAGTGTGGGAAAAGCTTGCTCGACCCCCTTGCAAAATTCACAGTTGGCTCTCCTCTTCCTCACCATCCCAGCTTGGAGGAACTGGCCCTTTCCTCTCCCTTTCGCTCCCCACTACATTAGGGGAAAACACGGAGAGGCAAGCGCTGAGCAGCAACCCAGCTGCCCCTGACTGACTGCTGCACTGAGGCGTTCAAACTAAACCAAGGAGGCAAATCCTTCAAACCAGATTGGAATCAATTTAGCATCCCTAATGCTTGAAATGACCCTTCCCTTCCCCTTCAGTCCTTTTTAAAGGTCCTTAAAATATTTGTTTTTTCCTCCACGGGATCTTTATGAATCTAACAGTTTATCTTTTCGGTGCAGGAAATGATGCCAGGTAAATTAAGGCAGAGTATCCTAAACCGATAATTACATTGTTCAAGTTTGATCATTGTTTACCCCACACTTTGCATTTTTATTCTTTGTACTGCATTTACAATAGATCGAAGTGCACAGCATGCAAAAATATGACTGTTTAAACCAAAAATAGAATGTGTAGGGAGGGGAATGCAAATGAAAACAGAAAACCTTATCAACTAAAGGAGCCAGAATCTGCATAATTAGAATGACTCTCTGTCAGATGTCTTATTAATAAGAGTTCTGCAGCTGCTCAGATACCTTTCACAAACTCCTTTTCCAGAATAGGAAACTTTAAAGCCCCCCCTCCCCCTCCCCATTTCGGGTATTGTGATTTTCTCTCTCTATTTAACTTCCAGGAACAAAAATCTGGCTGAGTGAGAAGTGAAAGCAATTCAGATCAAAGCATCCACAAAATACCACAGTTACATCCCGCTGAGCTGTTAAAAACATCACTCAGTTTTTCTAATCCTCTCCCAAATAATGTGATAGTCATTCAGCCAGATTTTAACATTGGTTGGATGATTAGATAATGGCAAGGTTGTAGGAAAAAGGAACTGATTTCCCCCCCCCCCCCCCCGACCACTCCGGAGCTGGGGTGTGTGTGTGTCTCTTCCTTGTTCCCCCTGCTTGGACTGTTTTCATGTCTCTCAGATACCACCACCCCCTTTCTTGATCTCATCTTGAGTTTTGTCTTAAGGGATCTGAGGCAGCAGAGGAGGTGGCGGGGGGGGGGGGAGAGAGATTCTGTTTGCTTGCAGCCAAATGCAAGACAGAAATATAGTTTATAAAATATTGTGTGCATCACAATGCTCCATATTTTCCAAAGGCATAGCAGGCTGCACACCCCACAGTGACCTAGTTGGTGTGCAGTAACACTGAAGCATCACTGCAGATGGTGGCGGCACTGCTAAAGCCGAAAGGTTTTGCAGTCTCATCCATACCTTCCAACTTTAACAACTCCCAAGACTCCGATCTCAGCAACTTCCTTTGCATCAGGCTAAGACTTCATAAATCCCGGACCTCCTTGGGCAAAGAAGGGCCGGAACGAGAGACTTCCGAGCTGCTCTGTACTTCCTTTAATGCAATAGGGGATATTTTGCAATCCTTTTGAGCACCGTAACCTCTTATGCCGTTCTTTGCAGCTCTGAGAACTGTTGGGACCGAGGAAGGAAGAGGGCTGAGCAACCGCAGTTCCTTAAGCCAGCTCCTAACACAAAGCAGCAGTTGTGTTTCTGGTCACTTTCCCACCTGATGGCCCCCGTGGCAAAGTTCTGGGCAGGTGCGTCTCTCTTTGGCATCCTCCTCTTCTGGAATGCCCCACTTCTCTTCAAGCTGTCTGATGACCCTCCAAGATTTACAAGGCACAATGGCACCTTGAGCCTCCTGATCTGGAGCTGGCCCTTTGGGGCAGCCACAGACCTGACCGGTGATGTCTGCTCCAGGCTGTATGGCATCACGGGCTGCCAACTGACCACAAACCACCACCTGTTCAACCAAGTGGACGTTGTGGTGTTCCATCACTGGGAACTCCAGTATGAAAGAAGGGACCGTCTGCTATCCAAGGCCCACCCTGGGCAAAAGTGGGTTTGGGCCTCCCTGGAATCTCCAAGCAACACCAAAGCCCTGGAGGGCTGGACGGGGAAGGAATGGAACTGGGTCCTCTCATACAGGCGAGACGCTGACCTCTTCTTCCCCTATGGGGAGCTGGTGCCTCACTCGCTGGAGGTGGTGGAGATCCCAGAGAAAACTGGCTTAGTGTGCTGGGTGATCAGCAACTATCATGCCTCCCAAGCCAGGGCAGTGATGTACCATGAACTGTCCAGGCACCTCAGAATCGACGTGTTTGGGAAGGCCAACAGGAAGCTGCTGTGCCCAGACTGTTTGCTACCAACCATCTCCAAGTACAGGTTCTATCTGGCCTTCGAGAACTCCATCCACCGGGACTACATCACAGAGAAGTTGTGGAAGAACGCCTTCCTTGCCGGCTCCGTGCCCATTGTCCTGGGCCCCTCCCGTGCCAACTACGAGCAGTTCATCCCCGCCAACTCCTTTATCCACGTGGACGACTTCAGCTCAGCCAAGGACCTGGCCACTTTCTTGACCACCATGAACGAGAGCCACTACCGGAACTTCTTTGCCTGGAAGCGGAACTACACGGTCAGACTCCACCAGGACTGGCGGGAACGGTTCTGCTCCATCTGCCAGCAGTACCCCCACTTGCCCCCAAATAAACTCTACCCGGACCTGAAGCGCTGGTACTGGGATTACTAGCAGCATCTGATTGTCTCTGGGGCAGCCAGACCATCCGTGGCTCCCCTCCAGAGCTGCCCATCTCTGATACTGATCTCAACCCCAGGGTAAAAGCCCCTACATTTGCACCAAGGCCCACCCACAGGGCCCCTCCTTTCCTGGCTTCAATTCTTTTGTTCTCTTTCCTTCAACTTCCTTTCCTTCCTTCCTTCTTTGCTCAAGGGCTCGCCAAGCTTCCTTTCTTCTCCACTCCCCCAGCAAGGTCCATCCCCCAGCACCACCCAGTCTGGGATGGACTATGGGATTTGTAGTTCAACCCACATGGATTGCCACAAGGGGAGGCAGCATCTGAGAAGATAGCCATTCCAGTGGCAGAGAAAGGCATGAAAGCCGCAAAGCAGAAGACCTTAAACCCTTTCCTGTTTACCCAAGTGACTCTGACAGGAAAGGAAGCTAGAAACCTCATTGCCCCTACTTGTCTTGAGCAAGGGGCCAGCGGGCGCAGTGGTTACAGCACCAGGTTGGCAGCAGGGAGACACCCATCCTCTGGGCACCCTTGGGGAGCGAGTGCCTCGACTTCAGCCCCAGCCTTCGCCCAGTGGTGGGCAAGCAGTGGCCAAGCAGGATGGCTGAGCTAGATAGCCAGTTTGCCTGGCCTAACGTGGGAGGGGAGGCAGAGGGACCCCAGGCCACAGTGCTGGCTGCCCCAGGATGAATCTCGGCCCTCCCTCAGCTCTCCAACTCACGTGCTCCCTACTTCCTGCAAACATCGGTTAACATCTTTCTAATTCTCCCTCTGGTGAAATCTGCCCCTTTCTCGGCACAGTGCCAATCCGGTGCCAGCCTCGTGTGGCCATCAGCTCCCTCTAGTGGTACTACTGAAACCCTACAGAGTTGATCCCCATTAATTCTTCCGAAACCACTGGACTGAACCTGGTGCAAAGTTGGAAGCCCCCGAGAGAGACCCATTTTTAATTTCCCCAACTTTCCCTCCCATTCCTCCCCCCCCCATCAGTCTAAAACTGCTCAGCTAATCCTAATCTTATACTGACCTATTTTGCAGGGCTGGGATGGGGAGGGAGAAAATCCCCATGCAATATGCTCCATCGGCGGAAGGGGGGAATTTAAATGACAATCTAAACTGCCAGCATCCAGAAAGGAAGATTAACAGGGCAATCGCTAGGAGCACTTTAAAAAGGGACCTTTAAAAGCAGGTCAGGGTTTGAGGCTGGGGTCCCGTGAGCCCCTCTGGCGGACACCCAAGGATGGTGCTGCTGCTGTGCATCTTCTTCCTCTCGGATCTTTCAACCTCTACAGGGTCAAAATAATTCTTTCTTTCATCAGCACCGAGCACTGCTCCAGTCCTTACTTGAATTGCCTGAATGTTTAATCGGATTGCTTGAATATTCCTTTCCTATCTAAGAAAAGGACCACCTTAATAGTAAATTATGTTCCTCCAAATATGTGCAGAATGCAATTTACTTGCAAAGTCAGGATGGGATTATTACTTGTGCAATATCTTGAGCAGGGGGCCAGGGGGTGCAGTGGTTACAGCACCAGGGAGACACCCATCCTCTGGGCACCCTCGAGAAGGGGTTGCCTCAACTTCGGCCCCACCCTTCGGCCCCTTGGTGGGCAAGCAGTGGCCAGGTAGGAGGGGTCTATGACAATTTGCCACAGGCAACTCACCATATCCAACTCCCTGCGGGAGTCTAGGGAGGGTCAAATTTTTCAGCTTTTAATTTCCAAACATTAGGGGTTCTCAGCCATTGTGACAACATGCCCTGGGGATTGTAAAGATATTTTGGCTACTTTAATATATTTTGGTACGTAACTACATAAACATGATGTAGTTACTATTACTTTTAAACATTTTGTTCGTTGCGGCACAGCAACCTCGCCACAGAAAAACTCACTGCGGGACAAGAGTTACACTAAGATCAAAGAAACAGTGAAATAGAATCATTGAACAAAGAATGCAAAAGTGGGGGACAGAATGAGATGGGAATGGCAAAAAAAATATATATATATATTTTAAATAAGGAAATAGCATTGGTAAATTGTGCCGCAGTTGGCCTGTGGCGAGTTGGCCACGAGAAATTGTCCAGCGGTGACTCGGTTGTAGTGAGTTGGCCGTGGTGATTTTCCCACAGTGAGTTGCCTATAGCAAGTTGTCCCATTCCGAAGCAGGAGGGCTGAGCTAGGTAGCTGGTTTGCCTGGCCTAATGGGGGCGGGGAAGCAGAGCGACCGCTGGCCACAGTGCTGGCTTCCATCCTGCAGGCCTGGATGGGATCAGAGCCACCTTGGAGAATCAGCCTCTGTGTCTCCCCCAAAAACCTGCCTTTAGATGAGCCCCTTGGTATGCTTCACATCCTGCAAAAGAATATTACACACACCGAGGGAAGCTGGGAGCCCTTTGAGTGACTGAGACCTATCTGCATTTCTCTAACTCCCTCCTAGATATTCTCAGGCACAGAATAATTTGCTGATCAAAGCAACATAGTCGCGGGTCCCTCAAGGATAGAGGCGTGGACAGATATGTTCCCTTGAAGTACCCCTAAATCCAGGAAGAAAACAGCTCATTTAAAACCGAAGGGCACCAAAGAAGCACCAAAGATCTAGCTTGAGAATTGGTAATTTAATAAAATGTATTAAACACAGTCCATAGAGGTCTGGAAACAAAAACAACAAAACAAGAAAGAAAAAATAAACGATCCCAGCGTGGCATTCTCCCCCCTCCCCCCACCAACCCACCATCGCTTCTGGGGTCTAAGAGCTGGCCACTCCGGGGACATCAACAGAGCCCCCCACCCGAGCAGGGCTGAAGGAGAAACTCTCCGCTCCCTCCCTCCCTATTAGCAACGGACACAAGCCAGGCGGCAGAGGAGCATAGAGCTCCGGGTTCGGTTCTCTTTCCCTTGTGTGCAGCTTCTACTTTGGGAAGAATACAAAAGTAAGGAGTAAACTACTCAGTGGGGTAAGTGCAAAAGTGCTGTGCAAACTCAAAACAGGAGGATGAATGCAGAGAGGTCTCTCCCCCCCCACCCCAAAGCTGCTTTGGAAGCAGCCCTGATACTCTCTGTCCTTCTTCTCTGCTTAAAAAGATGGTCTCTCAGCCAGAGAAGCCCCCCTACCCACAAAGACTCTTCTGATTCAGGTAGGAGAGCTCCAGCAAAGGGGCCCAGCCAATGGAGGCTTGGGGGCCCCCTGGCTGCAGCTTCAGGCCCTTCAAGCCCAACAAAACTCTCTTGAGACCTTGATGGGAAGGAGGGGGGGCACCTTTGCAAAAACTCATATGAGGAAGTGTGGTGGGTGGGTGGGGGGTTCCTGATACAACTCTAATACACCCCAAACATGGTTTCTTGAGCCTTTTGGCAAACTTCTCCAAAATAAAATAAAATGCCCTTCCTCTGCCCTGCAAACTCACCCTACCTCACAAGGTCCCAACTTCCAAAGTTGCTTGTGAGTTGCATCGCAACCCCATAGTCCAATTGCATAAGCAAATGCTCCTTTTTCAAACTTCACTTATGCACCTGAGAAGGGAACCTTGTTTTCCTTGTATTGTTTTCCATCAAGTTTCTAGACCTCACAGTAGGGGCAAGTAGAAATAGGCCAGGGCTACCCAGGTGGTTCATGAATATCTTTAGATTTGCTAAGATGGGGGTAGGAATCAGCCTTGATGGCTGTCTAATACAACTCACCCTCTCCAACACTTCCCCCCACAATTCTTGGCAGTGGTGGTGGTGATCAAATGCTTGGAACATCGTGTCTTCTGAAAGCAGGCAACACAGATGACCAGCAATCTCATTCTTCTTCCCTCAACACCCATCCCATTTAATTGCGGAATTCAGAAATACTTCAGAAACCTTCTGAACTTGGTATGAAGAAAATCAATCAACCTTCCAGATTTGTTTGTAATTAAACAGAAAAGAAAACGTGGCTCAATGCCCTCCCAACTCTTGGTCGGTCAGTCTGGCAGACGGCTATGAATTCCTCGGAAATGCCCAATGAGTCTGAACAGAAATTGCCTCCCTTCACACCAGGCAGGGGCAAGGAGTGGGCATCACACTGGCAGAACAGTGGGCACAGCCAGAGAGAGCTAAGGGGTGAAGGCTGCCTGGCTCCAGGGTCCCAATAGGAGAATCTCCAGGGGGTCACCCCGGCTCCCCCTCTCTGGACTGGTCACTCTGCAGACCTTAACGCTGTGTGGTAACATTCCTTCCCCTTGAAATTCTGAGAACTAAGATTTTGCCCACAAAGCCTTCAAAGGAACTCTCAGCCGCCTCCAAATTCAGCTTCTTTGAGAAAGTGCTAAAAACAGTGTGAAATGGATCAGGACTTACTACACCTGGGAGACGCACTTTTTCCAGCCTCAGTCTGCCTCCGTTTCCCACCTGTTGAATGGGCACATGGACCACTTTCCCAAGGTGTCTCAACCGGCTGGGCGGGGAAGGGCCTGTCCGAAGACATCCTCGCTCTTGAAGCTGCAACTCCCTCCCTCCAAAGAGAGACGCATCAAGCATCAAGGGCTCCCCAGCCCCATTATTTTAACCTTGGGGGGGGGCTGCAAAACAAGGAAAGAAAAGGGAAGCCCTCCCACTCTGATTTTTGCAAGGCGGGTCTTGCCATGCCCAAGGCTGGCAGGGATTGTAGGGGCAGGAGGTGGCAAGCCAGGCCTCTGGGTGGGCCCCCCTTTTCTTCCCTCCCGAGTCCAGGCAGTCCACAAAGCCTCTTCGCCAACATCCGGGAGCCGGGCGGAAGAAGGGCCAGTGCAGGGGGGGAACGTGAAGCCGAGCAGAAGCAGCAAGTTGCCAGAAGGCGGATTTATTTCAGCCAAGAATCTGCGGAGGAGGGCAGCGGAGGAGAGCCATTGGTCAGGCGGCCCCCGGGCAGGTCCTGCACACAGTCCACAGTTCCCAGTCAGGGGTGCAGCTTTGGGGGCAGAGTGGAGTCGTCAAAAAGGGGGTTTTTCACTTCCATCTCTCCTGTCTGCAGCGGCCAGCAAGGAAAAATGAGAGAGATACCATCATCACTGCTTGGAGGAGTGGAATGGCACTGCCCTGCCCAGGGCAGGAAGGGAGCTTGGTGCTCTGGGCACTGGGGCCCCTGGAGGGCAGCCCCACAGCCCCTGGGAACCATGGCAGGGAAATGAATCCTCTGGAAGCCATTGCCCTTCCTGTCTCTCCCACCTGCTCCAGAGCTGGACCAACCCAGAGGTCTGCTCTGCAGAAACAGGGTGAGGCAGACGCCCCCCGTCCTCCTAAAGAGGTACCTACCGGGGCCAGGCCGGGGCACTCGTAGACTGTGAAGTCACCGTCTTCGTTCTCTTCATCCGAGGAGATGCATTCAGGAGCTTTGGCTTCCTCCTTATTCCTACAGATTTCCGGGGGGAGAGGGGTGAATGCAGTGAGATTCCCTGCCTCACCTGCCCCCTTAGGAGCCCACTCCATGCCAAGCCAACCTCCCCACCAGCTGCGATTTTGGATTCAAAACTTCCAGGCAAAGCTGAGGCAGGACTGCGAGCATCTCAATTTGAAGCCCTTTCTGTGAGGTCCCTGGACACCCAGCCCTGCCGAGCTCCCCATGTCAGACCAGAGTTCGTTCAGGGGGTGCCCCAAGAATAAAAGGGGTGAATGGGCAGATCCCTACCAGCTGGCGACCTCCTCCACATCTGGCTGCCAGAGGTTCATTTCATCCAGGGGTTCCTAACCTAACCGACTCTTTTCAAGACTGCCAACCTGTTTAGAAGCCCCCGGCTGGCAAGCAGCCTCGTGCCCCAACTAAGTGGAGACAGAAGCAGGCAGGGGTGCCAGCCTTGCACAAAGGAGTCCCTGGCTTCCCATTCAGGTGGGTCAAAGGAGAACCAGGAAGAGGGCAGAGGAGCCCATCACTGCAAGGAAGGACGCACTTTTCCATGGAGAGCATCTGCTGCTTCTGGTGCTGGTAGTGGTACATCTGGGCACTCTGTGCCAGCTTCCGATCGCCAGGCTGGAAGGAAAGAGAAAGAAGTGGGGACATCCACATTGCAGAGACTGTCATACCAGCAGAACATACCAGCAATACCGCACCTCCGAAGAAGCTGGCACCCAGAGGGGAAAGAAGGCCCTGGCCTGGGTGCCAACGAGCCAGGCCCAACTGGGGCACAGAGAGCTCCTTGCCACCAGCAGAGGCCAACAGGCAGCTCACAGAGAAGCCTGGCACAAAGCAACTCCAAAGAGCCACGGCTGGCCGAAGAACTGGGCACCAGCTATCTTGCACGCCATGCCAAGGGACGCACAGGGCACTTACAGAGAGCTTGTCGTAGGAGGGGAGTTGGGGCAGGTTATTTGCTGGATAATCTGCTTTTTGGGCAAGCTGGATCTCCTTCTGCAGCCTGTGGGGAGAGGAAGACGTCCATGAGGGAAGCAGCACAACGGCTGGCAGGGATGCCCCAAAGCCTACAGACCCCCAAGTACCCTCCTCTCATACTGCTGCTGCCATGGAGGTTCCATTTGGAGGCAGCATGCAAGGGCAATGGGGCGGATCTCAAGGCTGCCACTTCAAGGAAGTCAGTTGCCTCCCCCCTGCCCCAGCTCTGCCCCGGTGCCCGAGGGCAGCCCCAGAGGACTTACCTGCACCAGCAGATCGTTGCCACCACCAGAGCTGCCATACCGGCAGCTGTACAGACAACAATCAAGCCTGCAAGGGAGGACAAAGGAGACTTGGAGAGGGAAGGGCAGTCGAACACCTCCCCCCTCCAAAGATAGACTGCCACTGAATATGGGATTACCAAAGGCAGCCTTCCCAAACCATCAGAGCTGAGGACTAGCATCTTGAGGTCTTGCTCCCCCTATTATTTTCTCGGGCGGAGGCTCACCGAGGACAAGGGCATCATTGGTAGAGATGCGGGTTGATTCCACTGGCGGGGGGTGAACCGGCTTGGTGATGGGCTGAGACGACGTGTCTGGCCATCCCTGCCAGCTATCATGTGAGGACTCTGCCTTCGATGCCCTGTTCCTGGATTGGGGGTCAGGGGAAGCCAGCGTCTCTGCATGAAGAAGAAGGGCCGATTGGCACAGAGAGAGGAGGAAGAGGAAGGAGAGACACTTCCCTTGCAAAATTAATGATGCCCTCTGTTCTACGCCAGGCAGGGGGAGCCTCCAGGACGTGGGGCAGCCTTACCTTCCTGGCCGTGGGGCAGAGGCCCCCTCTCCTGCTTGGACAGCAAATCCGACACCAAGTCAATCTCTTCTTCTAGGTTGGGAACAAGAGAGCTTTGCCCTGGAGAGGGAGGGAGGGAGGGGCCCACAGGAAGGACAGCCAGCAAAATAAGCAAAAATCACAAAACCGAACCATTTCAGCAAGCAGGGAAGATGCAGATTTAGAAGTGGAGGCAACTGCCTTGCACAGGGGCAGAGAAACCTCAGACCTTCCCAGGTTTTTTGGGGGTGGGGTCTTCATCAAGGGACCCCAAAGCCACTGAGAAAACCATCCCTTTGCAAGGGAGCTGTTGCATAACCCACCATCTGTCAGCCAAAGGAGCCGCTTGGCACCAAGTCACGCCAGAAGCGGCTTCCCCCTTGTGCCAGCTGCCAGTTCTGCTCTCCCTTCCCACACCATTCCTCGCCTTCTGAAGGTGGGCAGGCAGAACACGGGCAGCCTGCAGGGGAGGACTCCGCATGCCCTGCGGTCTATAGAACCACAGCATTGGGAGGGGACTTAGAGGTCTACTAGTCCAGCCCTCTGCTCATTGTAACCTTGGTTGAAAAGAGCCACCTTGGCCCCACTTTCTCTCTCGGGAAACACTCTGGCACATCAGACTGGGTCATATTTTAGTTTCTCTCTAAGGCTTCCAGGCATGGTGTGACTTCATATCCCACCCCTGGAAAGGCTGAGGAAAGCCTTGCATGGACTCTCCTGGACCAGGGTCTACGGAGGAACTGCTGCAATTCAGATACCCCCCCCCCACAGCATGTGACAATGGGGTACCCCAAAGACCTTTCTCCCACCAGGGTGGCGAAAGCGCAAGTGCAGAAGGGGCATCAGGAATCCCGGCCGAGCCCCCCCTTCCCCTTACCTTTGGGCGCTGATGTCCCAGCCACGCATCTTCCCTTTCTGTCTTCAATGAACTGGGGGAGGCAGGGGCCACAGGTGTGGGACCCCTGGGGACATTCCTGTCGTCGCTGAAGGGTGCAGTCCAGGTGCCGAGGACACAACTCTGCAGTTCCAAAGGCAGGAAATTTGCTCACTCTGAGTGAACAGCATTTGGCTGCCCCACCCGGCCAAGAGACCTAGATGGACGCCCTTCCTTATGAGCAACCCCCAAACAGCCAGCACAAGGAGCACCACAAAGGAGCCAAATGACCTCTGGGTGTGACCAAGCCTGTCCTCCACCAGCTTCCCTCCCTCCCTGCAAATTGGTTAACTTTCTCTGTGCTACAAAAAGAAAAATGTGTTCTGACCGAGGCTTCCCAAGAACATGAAGCAAACTCCTGGTCCCGACAAAACCCCTTTTATTAATTTGCTGTGAATTCTGCTCATTCACATCCAGCAAAATCTTTCAAGGAAGGATTTACAGTCACAGACCTTCTCTGGCTTGGAGAGCTGCCAGGCCGATATCTGCAGAACCTGGCCAGGAGCCTCCGAAGGTCACGAACCAATGAAGCGGAGTAATTGTCTCCTGCAAACTCTACTTCTCTTTTGCTCCTCTTTTGTTTCCTCTGGGAGGGGCCATTCATCGTCCACCTGTGGTGGCCTTACTCCCAAGTCGAACCCTGTTCTTTAGCTCCTCCCTTCGTCTGGCAACTCTGTGCATGCGCACACTGGGAACAGGCTCCAGCTGTTCTTCTCCCCCACTGATGTCTGACTCCAAAAGCAGCTGATAACTGGCATACAGCTCTGCCCCTCTCTCTGCCTCCGACACAGAGCCCTCACCAAAGCCTTCCCCAGACTCCAGGACTGGCCCAGGTCCCTCCCCAAACTCGTCACTGTCTGAATCTGCTGCGAGCTCCACTGGCTGCTGGCAGGCTACAACACGTTGAAGATTGCTTCTTTCCTACACCGAGGTCCCACCGCCTGTTTGCATAGGGGCCACATGAGACTGCAGCTCTGCCCCCCCCAAGACATTGCCCCCAAGTGTGTGCAAATTGGGCCCACAGCCTGGCTTCTTCCAGTCACCTCGGTTTGCAATTTGGAAACTCAGCCACCAGGTGGCACAATTCAAACCTCTCTCTTCATGCAGGGGCGGGGGAGTGTGCAGAATAATCCCTCCCCACCCAGAAAGTAAGCAAAAGTGAAGCGATAATCCAGGAGCAGAGAAGCAAAACGGGAGAGCAAGACGACTCAAGGCAACAACTGAGCGATCCAGCCCTCCAAAAAGGCCAATGCCAGGGAACCCGTTGGCTGCCTGTCAGATGCCAAGCAAGATGCCAAAGGTCCTTTGGAAGAGTCTGGCAATGGGACCAACTCACCTGGCCCTCCCTCCCCATGGCCCCAGAGAGGCTGCCCAAAGAGTGCCCTCCGTGGATTTGGCAAAAGCACACAGAAACCGTAGCTATGGGGCTGCCAGGGAAGGTTTGGGCTTCAGAAGAGAAGAAGGAAAGGGTCGGATGCACCTGTCTGCCATCTCAGGTCACCTGTTTCTGGTCAAGGAAGCTGTGGCAAAGTTAGCGAACAGAGTCACTTTGTTTTTCTCCTTGCTCCATTGGCACTTGGAGGAAAGGCGGGTCTCTGCCCAGTTCCTGCCCAGCCAGGATGGGGAAGCCGGACTGCTTGGCAGCAGCAAAACTTGGCCTGCAGCAGCCAAACACGGAAACCCTAGAGCTCCACAGAGTCTCTGGCTGGGCTTTCTGCTCTGGCTGTTCAAAGCAGCTTAGAAGAGGCAGAATGCACCAAAACTATCGGCTACATAAAGCCAAAATGGCAAAACAAGGAAACGAACAAGGTGGGGCTGAACAGAGGCTATTTCAACCCCTGGCAGTGGGTCACCAGCCTTCAAAGGGGGGGGGTTCTGGCCACCTTTAGGGGCAGGAGCAGAGACTAAGATGCCTCACCACCCCCAGTGAGCCCCCAAAGCCCCTTTTCCTACAAAGGGAGGCGGCCCAACTCAAAGAGGAAGAGGCCCAAAGATCACACAGGGAGGCCAACCCATCTTGCCTCTTATCAGCCCAGGCACTGCCTTGCAAAGAAGGAAATCAAAGGCCTGATTTTTAGAAATGGGAGAGGAGGAGGAGGAGGAGGAGGAGGAGGAGGAGGAGGAGGAGGAGGAGGAGGAGGAGGAGGAGGAGGAGGAGGAAATAATTTCCCAACCCAACCTTCCCATTTGCACTCAGTTGCCCACCTTGGTGACCCCAAAGGAAGAACCCACAAAGACATTTCATGGACTGGAAGGCGAGACCTGACTCTAAAAGGGATCCAGCCAATTTGGGGAGCTGTCCACCAGGAGCCGGTGCTGCCTTGGGCCCGGCTCAGACATTGAAAGAGGCAGGGACCCAGTGAAGCAGGGCTGGTTGGCAAGTGTTTGCCCCAAGCAGGCCAGAGAGTCCTCAGCCAAGTGCTCCCTGCCCCCTCCTGCTTCAAACATAAGGAACCCCAGAGAGAGAAGCCACCAAGGAGGGACCCCAAAAAACCTCAGCAGGTCTGTGGAGAACTTACTGTAGGCCACAAAGACCATCTATGGAGGCAGAGCCAACTGATTAAAAATGGCTGTAACAAAATGGCTCCAGCCAACTGGCAGGTGAAGCAGGCAGAAGTCATCCCAGAAGGAGGGTTGGGCATGTTGTTTGTGGGGAGGAAAGAGATCCAAAATGAAACCCCTTCCCCACTTAAGGGGCAATCCTCTCTTAAGTGGAAACATGGCGGGCACTTAAAATCTAGCTTTTGGAGTTGAGCTATTTTGAGATGGCCCAACCCCCACATGCCCCACCCCCATATGACAGTCACCCAGGCTGAGCAAACAATGGCCCAGGGCAGCTCCTCCCCTCTCCCCGATCACAAAGGAGACAAGGTGGATGCCCAGAGAAACTCCCTTTCGGTCATCTCGACCAGGAGGACGGCCTGCGATCGAAGAGCGGAAGGCCCTTCACGTTCATTCGTTCACCCAGGACATTTCTCGGGTGCCAATTACCACTTGCCATGTTTGCATAAGCCACTTTGTGCTCGGAAAGTTTTCTGACACCACCTCAAACTGCCACTGGTTGCCTCCAAAAGATAAGCCAGCTCAGGTCACCTCAGAGAAGGCCGAGCTGCCCAGGATCATTTCTGCTGCTTTGTGCCAAGTGCCAGGTGACTATGCCAGCCAGAGGCTCCCACTGTCTCCCCCCTGCAAAGATACACCCTCAGAGAGAGTTTTCCCATTGGCTAAAAACGTGAGTCCCATCGTCTTAAAAAGGCAAACTGAAACAATTGCTTGCACATCAATCTCCTCACCCCCTTTCCCTCCCTGCTCCCAGTTATGATTTTTAGGGGTTTTTATCTCCTTGAAACGAGGAGATAAAAGCACCTAGAAAAGTAAAACATGAAATATTATTTTTTACTGGGTGTGGACTGTCAAACTGCAGGGGAAGGTCAGCTTCCCTGGGGTCTTTCCAGGCTCTTTTGCAAGGGGTGGGCAGGCAGAGGAGTCCTTCCATCTGACCTAGGATGGATCCTCCTCCAGGAGCTGCGGAGTAGAAGCCTCTCCTTCTGGGTCATTTATCCCTGCTGCTTTCTGGGCTGGGCCAGCAGAAGGTTTCCTGCTTTCAGGCTGGCTGCCAACGTGGCAAAATGTCTCCCTCGAACACGAGAGCTCTGAATTATTGATGACTGCTCTGCCAGGCAGAGAGGGGGAAGGAAGGAAAAGAAGAAAAGAAGGAAGGAAGGAAGGAAGGAAGGAAGGAAGGAAGGAAGGAAGGAAGGAAGGAAGGAAGGAAGGAAGGAAGGAAACACAAGCTAACCTTCCAATAATCCAGCAGGTCTGGCTGCATTTTTAAGGGTTTAGAGACACAGAGTTCCTGGAAACTGCTGTGTGTATTCAGATGTTCTGCACCATTTGAACAAAGAGCCCCAGAACTTGTGAAGCCAACACCCATCAGCAGAGATAGAGACAACCTCACATGACCTCTGCCTTCTTGGACAAGCTGAGTGGACATGCCAGTTGTTCAGGAGCAGGGGCAAGACCAGTTTTGCCCTCCATCACTTGACCTTTCCCCATCTTCCACAGATGCTCCAGCCACCCACCACCATCTGCTTTGGCTGGGTCTGCCTCCCTTAGCAAATTAAGCATCTCCCGGGGCTGATGGGGGCAGGGAAGAGGCAGCCACCAGGCCTGGGAGAGGACCGTCTGCTGAGCTCCAGGCGTGCCAGCAGGCCTCAGAAATAAAAATTGACTTGTGCCAAGGCACAACATCAACAATCACAACAACAAGGTCATGTCAGAGGGGGCTGCAGGAAGGGTGCCGGTGCCACCTTGCCAGGAGCTGAGCTCAAAATGGCAGAACGGAGCCCAACCCTGCAAAGCACCAGCATTCACAGGAATTCAAATTGAGGGTATAAACAAGAGCAAAAATACACCGGAAGGGTAGCTTGCGTGTAAAGATTTCCTAGCAGAAATTTCTCCTGGCGAACCTCTTTTGCAAATGCACAAATGATGAACATTTTCCTACGCTATTTCCTGAAACTGGTTGTTTGAATGCCCCACAAGCCCATCCTAAAAAGAAGGACCGTCTTTGTGAGGCTGGGCCCCTATTCCTGGCTTTGTCCTTGAAGCCAAGATCAGAGACAGCTAAGAGGATGTTGATGGAAACAAGCTGAATTTCCACTCTAGATTAGAACTGGTTTCTGAAGCAGGGACAGGGACTTTCCGGGGGAGGGAGGAGAATTTTTTAGTCTGCTTAAAGGATTATTCCAGAAGATCCGGTAACTACAGAGGGGGCAAGAAAGGCCTCCGTGTTGCCTGGTCTTCAGTATCCGTGTGCAAAAGAGTAAAGTAAAGAAAAACTTTGGGAAGAAACTTCTCTGCCTATTTAGGATTCCTTTGCATGGGGAGCTGGAGGGACCCCTAAATCCTTGCCAACAAACCTTTGGCGAGCAAAATATGTATTTTTTGAAATAAATGAAGTCCCTGGCATTTGGGACCGAACCTCGTTTCTCTGTTTATGCCCAGCCAGCAAACCAGGATGTGAGGAAGAGAACAAGGCCACCATGCCCGATGCCTCTTCCCAGCTCAGTTGCTTCTTTGACAGGCTCTGTTCGTCCTGAAACACGTCTGGGAATCACAGCCGTCCCTTCATTTTAACGTCCGGCATTTGGATAAATGTGCCAAAAATTACCGTAATGGACAGAGCGAGGCAAACAAAGCACGGAAAACACAACCAGCTCCAGCTCAGGATGTCTCCCAAGGTGGAAAGCCCTCCCTTCGTTGGCCTTGGCTCTGCCTGAAGAGCATCTGTGGTCCCTTCCTTTCCCACAACCGCTTCAGCCAGACTCGCTCATGTTTTGGAAAAAGTGACCTGCCCACTCAAGGGCTCTTAGCCCAACAAAAGGCCCGGAGAAGAATGCCAACCTCTGGCACCGGCCCCTGAAAAACAACAACACGCCTCCCTTGTGTGCGAATCCTGTCAATCACCGGCAAGTGTGTGCGGTAATGTTTCCCAGCCTGTAGACTTTTGACCTCCAGAGAAAAGATTTCAAGAAAAGCCGGTTTGTTGGCAGACACGGAACGGCCGAAAGACAGAAGGAAACATCTGCCTGTTCTTTCTGTGTGCCAGAAAACTTTCCCCTTCTCACAGAGCACGAGGGAGACGCATTACAAATGGACAGGGGTGGTGGTGTTTCTGCACAGCCCTAGATGGCTCAGTCCAGGAGGGTCTAGGACAATTCACCACATGCATGGAAACATCTTTGGAACAACTTGCCAAGCCAATTGGCTGTGGCCAACTCGCCACAGGACAAGTCACTGCGGGACAAGAGTGACACTAACATCAAAGAAAATGGTGGGAGAGAATAATTGAAGGAAAGGTGCAAAAGGAGGGACAGAATGAAATGGGGATGGCAAAAATTTTAAATGTATTTGGAATAATGAAATTGAATTAATTGCCCCGCAGCTATTTCTCCCATGGTGAGGAGTTGTCCATGGGAAGTTGGCCATAGGGAATTGGCAAGTTGTCCCTTTCGGAGTCCAGGAGGATGTTTTCATGCACATCTGCAAGTCAGCCGTCTGATTATTCCAGGGCATCCATTATCAGTCTGGCCCTTGCAACGTCTGCTCAGAGACTGGCCTCTCCCAGCCCCTCCGGCCCCCAACAGTGCAAGAGAAGAGAAGCAAATGGGGGGGGGGGAAACAGGACCCGAGATCTGCCCAGCAAAGGCAACCAGCAGGTGCCCTGGGGGAGGTGGGGGTGGGGAGTTCCGGCCTGCCGCCTGCAGAAAAAAACACCCGTCATTCAAAGCCAGACTGTCATTTCTGAGACTCGCTGGGGAAAATATCAACGTTCCTGATTAAAAGTTGCCACCCAGATCTCCATCTGTCCTACACGGATTGTCGTGTTGGTTGTGATTGCCTAGAACAGAGAGAGCCTGGCTCCCTTTCTCCAGAAAGAGCATTCTATGGGGCCGAGCCCCCCTCCATGCCAAAGACACCATCTCGGCATCTTCGGATCGATCCATTCGAGCTATTTGACCCTGCTTGCAAAGCTCCTGTGGAATAACACGTCGCCCCCTCCATCAGGGGTGACTTTGCTCCAGCACTCAGCCAAAGCCCCCCCAAACCATCTTCAGACCCCTGAGAGATCCACTTTAGGGATCTTGGGAAAGCTTCCAGGCTCCTGCAACTGCCCCAGGCGGCTCGAGGAGGCTCAGAGTCAAGACCAAATCAGAGAAGAACCAGCCAAAGAGAAAGAGCCTCGATTTTTCCACCCAGGGAAAGGATCCTCTTTGGGACGGTCCCAAAACAGCCCCTTGGGCAGGGAAAATGAGTGCTGGCCCAAAGGGGAAGCAGCCGGAGAGGAAAAACATTTCCTGTCTAAAAGCGAAGGCCGCTTCGGACAATGGACTGGACAGGAAAGAAGGCCCCGAATTGGCTGAATGGCCTCCAGGCTCCTCCAGGGCCAAACTCTCTGCCCGACACCCCCCACCCCCACCCTCACCCACGCCAGGGAGACCCTCGCAGGGCAGCGATTCCAAAACTCCCAGAGGAAGATGAACGGCTTCTCTTGCTCTCAGCTTCTCCCAACTCCGCCACCCCCAAACTGCCAGCCCCCCAACAGCATTGCTGGGGGAGAGAAGGGGGTGATGGCTGAGTCAGAGGAGCCTCACCCACCAGCCGCTCAAAGTGCCTTCAGTGGATTCCCCCCCACATGCCATCCGTCTCATCCTTTACAAGACCCCACACACACACAAACACACGAAGCTACACCCCACTTTCCAGCCGTGGGGGCAGGGGGCAGAGAGGAGAAGCCCCAAAAAGGCTGCAGGAGCTGCCTGTGTTGGGCAGCCGCTGCAAACCCTCCAGGCTGGCCCAGAGGAGCCCCTTCCGCCCCCTGGATTATTTCCCAGCAGAAACTCTCCAGAGAGTTGGGGGGGGGGGGGAGGATGAAAGTTGCCAAGAGCTTTCAGAAATGATGTCATGGGAAGAGGGGGGTGGGAGCTGAGTGGGAGCAACTGGCTGGCTGACCACCTCTGAGGAGGGGAGGGGGCAGCCGCTGGAACAGCAAGGCAAGCCTGCTGGGGGGGCAGGGAAGGGGGGGTCAGAAGGGCCAGGGAACCCCAAAGGCGTTTCAAAGGGCAACAGCTGGCACGGAAGGAGCACTTGGAGGAAAAGGGGAGGAGGAAGAACGACCCCAACAGATGGGGAGCCCCGTTTCAAGGCAAAAAGTTAGGGAAGCAGACCCCGCGGGCTGAATAAAGGCGGGGAGGGGATGGGGGGACTTTGGAAAGGGCAACCTGCATGCTTTGGACTATAGTTCCCATCATCCCCACCTCAGGACGCCGGGGCGAGCCTGCAAGGGGAGGAGAGCCAGGAAACGGGCAGGACAGAGGAGCGGGAGGCCGGAGCCAGATGGCGGGGAGAGCCTGCGGGAGAGCCGCGCTTGAGCCCCCCCCCCACCTTCCCACCGGCGTCGGCTGCCTGGAGGTGATGGGAACTGTAACCCTCGCCCGCAGGGAAGGGGGGGGACGGGAGGCCCCTGGCCCATGCTCCGCAGCCCGGGAAGGGCGGGGCGCGCTTACCGCCGGAGGTGGCCAGCAGTCCCCAGGCGCCGGGCGGCGGCAGGAGCAGCGGCAGGAGCAGCAGCAGCGGCGGCGGCGAAGGGATAGGGCAGGGGCGGCGGCGGGCAGCGGCGCTCATCCTTCAGCGGCTGCCTCCTCGGGGGAGCATCGCAGCAGCAGCAGCAGCAGCGGAGCCGCGCAAGAGGAGGCGCCTGCCGGGCTGCGGCACCGGAGGCGGGCGAGGCGCTGGCGGAGCCGGGGCGGGGCGGGCGGCGGGGCGGCCAATGACGCCGCCCGCCCCAAGGCCGCCGCCCACCTGCCACACCGGCAGCAGGTGCGCAGGCTGCCCCAGCGCCGGGCCAGTGCGGCTGCGCGCGGCCCCCGTCAAACCAGGTTGCCTCCTGCTCTGTCGATGCCTTATCGCTTGCTGGGCTCTGGTGTGAACGGCCGGCGCAAACCACGATTCCCATTCAGCCTCCCCGGGAAGGGCTAATTCAGCACCCCGGACCCTCCCTCAGGCCAGCCCGGCTCCCCTGGGCACGCAGGGGGGGGGGAGATTAGCCCGCAGGAAGCTTCGCCGGGCTTGCGGGATGACTTGGGGAGCCAATGGAAACCACGGAGGGGCTTCCTGTACGCCCCGCTCCCCAAGGACGGACGCCTGCAGGGGGCTTCTCCCGGAGGGAGCTTCATCCAGGCGCCCCTCCAGGGTCTGCTCCCCACTTTGTAAGAACGGGGCGCCGCAAAGCCAGCCCCTCACGGGGAAGCAATCCCGATGTGTGGCCCAAGAGGGCCCAGCTGCAGGTGCAGAACCGGGATCATACAGCTCCGCCACTCCGGGCACTCAACCAGAGCACCGGTTCCCCCAAGAGGTCGAAGGCTTCCCAGTAAAATGGACCAGGTGGGCGGGTTGCTAAGCGAGTTTTTATTATGATTTGTTTAAGGCAATCATCACTTTGTTTCCGTTACACGGAAAACAGGCAGAATACTGTAGTAATAGTAACCCCCTCATTTTCTTTAAAAATCCCACCCTTCCCGTCCCCACCTCCTCTTTCCTATCTCCCCAGTTTGCAGTGCTGGAGGCATTTTTCTGCCCACCCTGAAATATGTATGTATGTATGTATGTATACATACATACATACATATATTGCAGAAGCCAACTGTGGGAGGCTTTAATATTGTTGCACTATCAAGGTAAAGTATAGCAAACAAACTAACAAACCTCCCCAAATCCTGGATAATAATGTTGTTTTTTAATGTTATACAACAGTGACTTCATCTCAAATTCACACACGTGGGATGGGAAACGACTGTCACCAGTGCAAACTCAGAAATAAACCTCATTACTTTCTGTGTGACTAGGGAAAATAATGGAAAGTTGCAATTTTGCGGCCTCTGTGCCCCAATCCCTTGTTTTAGGAATTGTCCAATTTGGGCATCTCTCCTCTGAATTCAATTATTGCACCTGACTCTGTTCAGGTATATTTTTAAGGGTTCCGGAGGAGCCGTCCAATGGGGTTGCAACACAGCTAGCAATCACTTACACAATCCTGGCAATTTTGGAAAAGACAACTTTGCTATATATGTATTGTACACTAAGAAATGGAAGGACCCAAAATACTCAAAAATGTAAATTCAGCCGTGGATTATTCTTAAAGACCTGCTTTGAAATCATTTGCCTCATGGATGGCTGTGACACCCAGGAGTGCAACTAACACAGAGACTTTGGAGGGGGGGTTGCAGGAAGAAAGGAGACCGCCTCCTGGCTTCTGGAAAAGATTGGGAAACAAAAAAAAAGATTCCCAGATGTTGAGGGGATCCAGGGATCCTCTCTGCCAAGGAAAACTCCAAAGGAGGGCTTGTTCCTGCCCTGTGCTTTGATTTAGGGGGTCAATAGAGGATGTGTAGGTGCGGCAGAGGCTCTCTCGTTGATCTGCTCAGCGGAAGAAGAGAAGTTTGTCTCCGCAACAGAACTGAAGGCTGAAAGCTGAGCCAAGCCAGACCCGGTTTGTACATGGATGGAAGTCCCCCAGTTGTGGCTGCCTCAAAAGACCTCTCCCCAAAGTCTTACGTGCATCTGGAACAATCTGGCTAAGTGATCCCCTCTCCCAGTGAAGGACGTGAGTTCGGTGGGGACCAGGCCCCATGAAGCTTTCCATACTACACTTTTTGGATGAAGACATTTGCCTGTTACGGGACCCCGGGGTTTTTTTTAACATTTTTTTTTATTTTTATTAAACAACATACACACAAAATAATCATCTTACATTACATCTTGTAGAAAGTGTGTCAATTGGTTATTAATTTTCATGCATCTCTTCCACAGTCATTACTTACATTTATATCAAATGTCAAAGTTCTTAATGAGTCTTACTCTCAACATATCATAGTTCTCATTTGACTGAAATTGTTTTAATGTCCTTTTGCCTAGAATAATCCATAGTTAAAAACACAACCACCTAATGGCATTTAATTAATTATTACAGAGTCATCCAATAGCCTTAAAACTTTATAACATATTCTAAACAAAAATTAGTTGACAAAATTTCTAAGCCTTCCCCCTCCCCTCCAAATCACTGTTTACAATTTGGGTCCGGGTTCCTTTTATTATGGTAGTACATATATATATATATATATATATATATATATATATATATATATATATATATATATATATATATATATATATATATATATATATATATATATATATATATATATATATATATATATATATATATATATATATATATATATATATATATATATATATATATAAATAATTAACTGTATCCCTTATCCTTATCATTCCATTGTTAGTTGTTATAATTAATATTGGTTAACAAAAAATCCTTTACTGTTATATCTATTTTCTTCTCATCAAACCAACATATATGTATACCTTATTGCCCTTATCAATTATTTATTTAACATAACCATCTATGTTACTAAATTACTACTTACTAATTATAAAACTTAGTTAAATTTTTTGTTATCTACTTTCATATATCCAATAGCATTACACCTTTATAACATATTCAAAGTAAGAATTAATTAATTAAAGTTGTAAACCTTTTTTCCCCAAATCATTGTTTGCAATTTATATCCAAATTCCTTATATTAAACCAGTACATATATATGTCATTAACTATAACTCTTATCATTTCATTATTATTATCATTAATATTTGTTAACAAAATCATTTATTACTTATATCCAGCTTCCTCGCCTCCAGCCAACATAGAAATATATCTTGTTACCATTATCAACTATTTATTTAAGCAAGCAATCTAAAGAATTACTAAATTCCTACTTACTAATCATCAAACTTAGCTATTTTTTTATTATCAATTTTCATATATCAACCTGTGTCCTTCCAGAAGGCATGTAGTCTTATTTCTTTTGCCATTTGTGGAGTTAATTTTCTATTTATTTCTTTGGTAATAAGTTTTTATGGATATCTCTCCACACCTTGTTGTCTGTTGGATCTCTCAAGTAATCTCGGCGCCCTTTTGCCACTTTAATTGATTTATCTTTGATTGTCAATCCTGTTTCTGATAAGATTTTTCTCTTTAAAACCATCATTTTTTCTTTTTTCTTCTTTTGTGCCTTGAAATTTGGGGTAGAGCTCCGGACCATCGAATTCCCCCCTCCAAGCTCCCATTTTTTTTTGCTTTCAACCACTTTCATTTCAGAAATCAAATCATTAGTTTTCTTATCTTTGTGTTCATTTTTCTCTTCAGTTTTTGGTACTCCATCTCCCTCATTTTTTTCTGGTATAAACTCTATCTTCTTGTCAATTCTCCAAGTTACCAATAACTTTTGAATTGCATCCCAAATCTTTTGCAAAATGAAAGTTTCCTCTTCTGTAAATTGCTCCATGTTCCAAATTGTAAATTACTGCCACTGTAGCTTTAATCTTCAAAAGAGAGAGGTTCCATTTTTTGCCCTCTCCCAGTGCCAATAGAGCTCTCAAGAGACAGCTGTGGCAAACAATTTGTGCCCTTGGCTCTTATCACTTTTAGTTACAGAGCTTTGAAGCATGAAGACTGTGAGATCAAAGGAGAAACAGGAACAAATGTGTGGTTTCAAAAAAAGCTCTAGCCTGTAGCTTTCGAGCAGCAGAATCAGTATTTTTCACTTTCTTGTGTTGTCTCAGATTTAGGAGGGACAAAGTTCTTAAATGGAGTTTAATAGCAAATAATAGATGATTTTTGTTAGCGTAGAGAGGGAGATTTTAGTCCTTAAGTTGAAAAATAAAGCAGGAAGGAGCCGAAGAAGAAAAACCATTTACTTTAAGCAGAGGGGGGAGAGAGAAAAAAAATTGTGAGGAGCATTTCAATAGTTACAAGAAGAAAAGCATATTAACCAAAACAAAACAATGAAGATCAGTTCCGCTGCTAACTTCTTCTGCTTAAGGATTTAATTTAGCATAAAAAAGAGATTCTTTTGGGCAGTTTTTTTTTCAAAACAGAAAGGATTCACCAGATGATCACACTTTCTCCTTTTGTTTCCTTCCGTTCCATAGCCGTCCCCACTTCATCAGCTAGGCTGCCTTTTGTCGCCAGCTTGAAGTCCTTCTCTTGTATCAACCAGAGACTTGCATTGTCCCTTATATCAGCAAGACGTGGTCTTCCTGTTCACCATCTCTTCGGGACAGTTTAGGTCTGATTGGACCCCCAAGTGGCAAAAGTGTCAGCTGCAGTCTCAGGCCATCGAGACTGAATGTCCGTATCATAGGGACATTGGCTCCTCCTCCAGGGACCCCCGGTTTTTGAAGGCGGCTGATGCCTGTTGAGAGCATCAACCCCAGCATAAGGCCCTGGGGTTGCCCATGACATTTCCTCCCAGGGTCCTTTGTCCTGGGGTGGGGGCAGCGTCTTGTTCAGTCGAGGGGTTTAGGATGGGCAAGAAATTCCTGAGTATCCATGAAGCAGGAAGAAGGGGAGGCCTGGAAGTCTCCAGAAGCTTTCCTTGCAAATGGCAGCACATTTTTCTTGAAGGGTGGCCCTCCAGGAAGGAAAAAGGAGGCGGGAGAGTGGCTGAGCTGTGTATGCTGTCTGCAAGAAGGTCAAATCCAAAGCAGCATCTCCGTGGAGCGTTGGCTCTTCCGTTTGTCCCCATTTCTTCCTTCCTGAGTTTTGGCAAAAAGGCTGGAGCCCCCAGTGCAAGACCAGGGGAGAGCTGGCCTACACCCCCCCTCGGTCCTTGGAGGACTTCAGCAGGCAGAAGATGCTGACCAAGCTGCCCAGAAGGATGGCGATGAAGAGGAAGATGAGGCCAACCCAGGGGATGAAGCTGATGCCCTTCCGGAAGCCAGGCTCTTCCGCCGGGATCATGTTGGTCAGGTTCAGCATGTAGCCCAAGGCCCAGCCGACGGTCGTGTCCCCGGCCTGCAAAAGCGGGAAACAACCCCCCACAATTGCACAAAGACTCCCTCGTGCCCCCATCCAGCAGCTGCTCTGAGGACCCACAGCCGACCCGCATCCACTGCAGGACCCCCTCCCCTCCCCAGCCCTCTTCCCCCCAAGCCTTTCCCCGGGAAAGCCCCCTTACCTTCTGCTGGAAGGCTATGCCGGGGAAGGTGGAGCTGTTGAAGTGGTAGCCCCGGGTGAGCAGCAGCGAGACGAAGGTGGCCATCGAACAGTAGTTCTGCAAAAAGGGCTCCAGTTTCGGCCCCTTCTTGAGCAGCTGCAGTGGCAGAAAGAAACGCCCAGGCTGAGTTTCAGCCTCCGAAAGGGCAGCTGCTCTCATCCCCCACACAACACAGCCCCTCCATGATGGAGATGGAAAGATTATTCACCCCTCACACACAAATTATTTACTCCACGTTCATTCCAAGGATTGGTGATTCTTCTTCCTCTCCTCCTCCTCCTCCTCCTCCTCCTCCTCCTCCTCCTCCTCCTCCTCCTCCTTCCCCTTCCCTTTCCCCTTCCTCTCCTTCTCCTCCTAAATCATCATCATCATCATCATCATCATCATCATCATCATCATCATCATCATCAAATCTTTATTCAGTCATAGACCACCTTGGAAGATTGATCTGCAATTCTTGTTGGCCAGGCCATATTTTGAGGGGTCCCTTCAGCAAATCCTCCTAGGCATCCCCCCATCTCGACTGCTTCTCTTCCTCTTTGCTTATCCTTAAGTAGCTGCAGGGGTGGGTTGTGGGCAGTATGACCCGGTACAGGTGTACCGGTTCCTTCTGGGAGCAGCAGGCACCTGTTGTGGCCCAGCAGGAGCCATTGGAGCTGCCATCAGAATCCGACAGCGAGGGGCCCTATGAGTCGGCTCTGGAGGATGTGGAGGACCCTGGACAGGATTCCGACTCCAAGCAGGGCGCAGAGAGGCTCGTTGGCCACCAGGAGGCACCTGAGCCTTGGACCAGTGGGGAGGAGACAAGGGAGAGTGATCCGGACGCCAGTAGTGAGTTGTTCCTGGATGCCCGGCACCGAAGAGCTAATAGGTGTCAGGAACAGTTGCGCAAGTACAGGAGGTAATTGCACTCAGCTGGTGGTCATTAGACTCCTCTCCAGACTATAAAAAGACTGCTTGTACACACGCTCCTCTTGCAGAAGTCAACGCATTGACTAAAAGTTGGAGAACTTTTGTAACTAGCTTGGCAGGCTGGATTGTTGCCAAGACTTGTCTGAGTTGCTGCCAAGGTCCTTATTTGTTTGTTATGCTTGGCTTTCAGCCACCAAGGTTTTGGTTTCTTGCTAATAAAGTACATTCCAGTTAAGCTTGGCTCGGCAATCGCTACTGGATGGAGGAGGGAGTCAGAACAGGCACCGTTCTGGTACGGTGCTTCGGAGGGCCTGCCCACTTGTCCACGTTCCTGAGCTGTGCTTGACCCAACCGGGCCATTTGCGCATGCACACGCAATGTACTGCACCTGCGTGACGCTCCGCCAAGCAGCTGGAGCATCACAAGCATCTCTTCCTTTGGCAGCTACTTCAAGGAAATTGCCATGATCCCATCTTCCCCTTTTCAATTCTCACAACAGACCTGTGAGCGAGACCTGGCTTGTGGCAGGAGACCAGATGACCCCCCCTCCCTGAAACTGCCAGCTGTTGTCCTACCCATCAGCCACTACACTCTCCGTTTCATTTCAATTCAAGTTTACACCCATTTTTGAAAACGGATTCGGGGGACGGAGGACGGCCAGTGATGTTTACATGACTAGCAAAGTTGAAAGGATTTGGCCCTGG
Source organism: Thamnophis sirtalis (assembly GCF_051295495.1). NCBI lineage: Eukaryota > Metazoa > Chordata > Lepidosauria > Squamata > Natricidae > Thamnophis > Thamnophis sirtalis. Next base: position 36,771,297 of record NW_028261382.1, read on the forward strand.
TTGGAGGAAGGGAAGGAAGGTCAGGGGGACAAACCCACCTCACTCCAGGGGGTGGTACAGATGACCTCTGCGCCGTCTCTGAGGTCATTTGGAGTGGCTACCTGTCTTTTCATCACTGACCGGAGGAAATCCACCGTGTGGAAAAATGACGAGAAGGCCTTTAGGGGAAGAAGAAAAAGAGGGAATGAGCAATTTAGCTTAAGATCCTTAAAGTGATATTGCCAAAGAGGCCAATACAGGATAGAGAAACATGGTAAAGTCACACCAGCTGACACAGGCGGAAGTGAAGGGAAGCCAAGCAGGGAATCAATTAGGGAAGAATTAGAGAGCAAGCCCCGCCCCAAGCGGAATTGGAAAAGGGGTGTCATGCTACTCTTCTCCCACATGGAGGCAGTAGCCCTCCACCCTTGCCAAGAAGTGGGGGATAACCTAATAACAGAGCTGGAAGGGACCTTGGGGGTCTTCTAGTCCAGCCTCCTGCTCAAGCAAGAGACCCTGTATCATTTCAGGCAAATGGTCTCTTTGTGAAACCTGCCAATGATGGAGCTGCGTCTGCCCCAGGACCACCCCCACCCCCGGCCCAACCCTCAGCAAAACTCACGATGAAGTTTCCCTCCACGGGCGGCTGGAAGACCCCGTCAAAGGAGCAGCTGGAATAAGAGCAGTCTGTGAACCGGAAGAGACTCTCTGCATACACCAAGCACTGGATGGGGTTTCCAGAGCCCCTCATGTTCACCATGTCATTGAGTTTGCTGTTGGGGGGCTTCTCGGAGATGGTGCAGGGTGACTCGTAGATGCTCTCCATGCGGAAGCTGCGCACAAATCCCCGTGGCCAGCAGGGGTTCTCCAGTTGGAGGGTGTAAGCTTCAGCCTGTGAGCGGAAAGTATAGGGAAGGGGCTGGTGAAGCAGAAGACAGGGGTAAAACCACCCCACACAGACATGCACAGCCTTGGTATCTGCCATCACCAAGGTGGGGGTGAGCCCCTTTCCCTCCATTGCACTTTAGGGGCCCCTTTGCAGCACCCACCTTCATGAACATTCTGCCAGCTGTCCTGCAGGAGCCAATCCCAGCCGAGGGGGCACTATCAACCCCCAGCCTTGGTCCCTGTGCCACAACTGCCCACCGGGGACTCCTGCCCAGGCCGTACCTTCAGGATCTTGGAGGTCAGCCTGGTGTACATCTCATTTATGCCGTAGCAGAGGAAGCTGTGTGTGTAGACTTTGTACTGGTGCCCGTACAGCTTCAGGGTCACCTGGTTGCCAGGGCTCTCGATGGCCGCCGTGGTCTCAAAGGTGATCTGGGTGGAGGCCCCGCCCAGGTCCATGGCCCCCACCGTGCTTTTCTTGGGGCGGATCCAGCGCCCAATCCACCCGTACTGGGGAGAGAAGACAAGGCAGGCCTTCTGTGACATCACAGAGCTCAACCAACGGCCCATCGGGCTGTGATCCTGTGCTGACATCATAGCAAGACTGGCCACTGGAACACGGCTCAGGAGGAAGGGCAGGGAACTTTTCCTTGGGCAACAGCCCCAAGGAAAGGCCAGGTGGTCCTACCTTGACGAAGTTCTCCAGGAGGTAGTTAGCGGTGACCCACCCGAACAAGCCCTCATCCTCCCCACTCAGGATCCTGGCTCCCCGGAAGTCAAAGGGGTATTTCTTCAGTGTGGAGGTCACCGCTTCAAGGATACTGTCTGAAACCTGCGGTTTAGAAATGCTACCCATATACAGACACACAACACGCACAGATAATGAAAGGCTTTATGACTTGGACCAGGGCTGAGTCTCACCCTCCCCCGCCCTCTGGAATTGCTCCTGCAGCAGGGGTGAAATCCAGCAGGTTCTGACAGGTTCTAGAGAACCGGTAGCAGAAATTTTGATAGTTCAGAGAACCGGCAAATGCCACCTCCGGCTGGCCGCAGAGTGGGGAAGGAATGGGGATTTTGCAGTATACTTCCCTTGCCACGCCCACCAAGCCAGGCCCACAGAACCAGTAGTAAAAAAAAAAATTGAATTTCACCACTGGCCTGTAGCTACCCAGAATCTGCCCTCGCTGGTTCACACAACCCAGGGTCTGTTTGAGGTCTTGGGGCTGCCACGATCCACGTCAATGCAGTGTGATCCTTCCCCAACTCAGAATATAAACTGAGTTGGATTCCCAGGGAGAACCGTTGCGAACATCAGCAGCCCAGACAACCCCATTGGTTTGGAGGAGGGGTCCCACCCACCCCCATTTATTTTGCTCCAGCTCACCCCTCCTGCTCACAACTCTTCCTGCCAAGGGAAGGAGGGTCCCCAGAGGCAGACAGCATGACCCCCTTCTTTGCCAGATGGTCAGGGGCTGCCAACTCGCTGGAAATGGTGACCCAGGGGGCACACAGAGATTCAGTGCGTAAACATTGGGGGGGAGGATTGGTTCTGCCCCAAGGAAAGGCTGGACGGGATGAATTGCACCGACTGCTGCCAGGTGACACTGCTACTTTAGCAAGCTTGAGAAGGGGACGGGATGGCCAAACTCAGCCCCCGCTGGAGGCCGTGGGGCTGGGAGTCAACCAAGACTTACTTCAGCAGCCGCATGCCAGCCGTGGCGCCCAAGTAGAGGGGGGTGATGCCATGCCTCGCCTTCGGGACATCCTTCAGGGCCTGGTCAAGGCAGAGTACCAAGCTCTCCCCGGCTTCCGATGTTTTATTGACGTAGCTGGAGATACCGCCTCCTGCAAAGTCATCTGCCCTGAGTGCCAGGCCAGCGGGATCCCCCTCCCACAAGCAACAAGGGGAGGGGGCAGGGGATGCAGAGCCCCCATTCTGCTTACCCTTCACGTGGCAGTCGCTGTGCTGGCTGACAATCCCAGTTTCGTTCTCCTTGTTGGACAGCCATTTGTAGACAAACATGGCCGTGTGGGAAGACCCCGCATCCAATACGATCCCATACTGAACAGGGGGAGGGGAGGAAACATCAGTCAGGTCCCCAGTTTTGGCTGAAGCCACCCCGGGGGACACAAAGCAACATCTCTCGCCCTGACCCAATCTCTCCGCAGGGCTATTGGAAGCTATTGGAAGCACACCAAGTGAGCCCCCCATTTTCCCATGTTTAGGAACAGCCTCAAGATTAGCTTCAAGATTATGCCGTCCCACTGGAACGAGGCCCTGCGGCTCTTTACCACCAGCGGCTCTCCCCTCCAGCTTTCGCCCAAAGCCCCCCACCAGGAGGCCAAAGCAGATCCCAAGTGGAAATTTCTGCCCCCCTCCAACCCCCCAAAAAGGCCCCGAAGGGAGAGACTCTCTGCAGCAACACAAGCGTTCATTGCACGTATCTGGCCCAGTTGGAGGACCCCGGAGTTAGTGCAATATAAATAATGCAAATCATTTCAGACCACGGATTTAGGCTGATTTAGAGCCAGTGCATTCCAAGCAAACAACTAGAAAGTTTTGTTGCAGGAAATGACAGGCTTTAGACTTCTCAGGATACAGGAAAAGTTTATTTGGCAGCCAGGTTCAGAAAGTTAGTGAAAAGGCTAACATTGCAAATTCTGAACCACCTTCATTATCGAAGCAGGCGTTCTTATACATTCTCAAAGGCAGCGTAACACGGAAACACTTAACTCATTTCCTATTGCTTACCTTGAGGAGAAAGCCTTATAAGGAGATGGGGGTCTTCTCCTTTTGTCATAGGTACTGAGTACGAGTCTCTAAGCGAACCTAGCTTGTGGTCTTGGGAGACTATTGAACTCTGCGCTTAGGCACTTGCTTCCTGTTCTTTTGCAAGCTGCAACTCTGCCGATGTGGCTTTTTAATATAGGAGTAAAGGGGTCCCGAGAGGCTCTCCAGCCTGACCCAGTAGGTTTCACACTTAATGTTCAAATCTCACTTTACGTCACCCGCCCAGTTCCCACTCCTCTCCCAAGCCGCAGCCAAAAGCAAAGCCGGGAGCCTCAGAGAAGGGCTGACCCGGGAGGTGAGGCAGGTGAGCCTCCCGCCTCCTCCGAGAGGACAAGTTGCCCAATCTGCCTCCAGAAGGAGGAGGAGGAGGAAGTGTGGAGAGGATCCCTCTTCCTCCTTCGAAACCGCAGCTCTGAGGAACCTCCACGCGGAGAAGCAGCCTACCTCCCCCGTGCTGAACATCGGAGGCATGGGGAGTGCCCTGCAACACGCCCTGTCATTAAGGAAGCGTCTTGATAGGCAAGAGGGAGGCTTGGAAACGCCCTTCCAGCCACCCAGAGCTCCCGAGAGGCAGGCAGCCACCCGGCAACGGTTGTTAGCCCAGCTTCCTGACTCTGCAGAGGGTCCCAGCGACCCCTTCAGAGTTTGCAAGGAGGTTGCTGCTACCACAGGCTTTAATGCTCAGGTAGACTTCTGCAGGGCATGGAGGTTTCCCCTCTTACCTGGCTGAGGGGAAATAATGCAATAAAACCACAGAATTCACAGAGGCCACTTTTAGAAGCGGGGGGGGGGGGGACGACGACACTGAAGGGAGGATTTTCCCCTCCAAAACCCCCAAATTAAAAGAAGGTGGGATGAATGTTGATCAATTGCTTTTCTCCCCCCTCCCACAAAAAATGGGATAAGTGATGTAAGAACCAACCCCCCACCTCACCCCAGGGGTCATTCTCTTACTGTAAATATTCTTAAAGCCTGTTTTTCCTTTTCTTGCCAAACCGCCCTTGATAATGTTTAACCCAATGCAAAGCCCATTGGTGGTCTCCCAGGATAGGACCCTCTCCCTTCCTCCCCACACAATGGTGGCTTTCCTCCTGGCACCGGAAAAAGAACCAGGATGCACCCAGAATTCCAGGCTGATCCATGCAGGGAACCTGGGAGAAGCAAACTGGTTGGCCAACATCTCCCTGGCTTCACCCTCTTCTCCTGCTGCAGGTGCCAAGCGCCCATCTGCCCAGTTCCGAATGCCCCCTTTGGGGATCAGACCTGCTCCAGATCCCTCAGAATTCATCACGGAAGGCATAGTAGATGGAGCACGGAGGCAAAGCACCTTTAAAAAAAACCAAGGATGCAGTCCATGTTAGGAATATAATTCTAACGGTTTGGTTGGCAATATATATATATATCATGTAACAATGTTGTACCTGTTTCTTTAAATCATACTATAAAATGTGATTGGTTGCTGTTTTCCTCAATCGGCCATAAGAGGGAGCCAGAATGACTGTTAGCTCTCTGTTCGTTAGATGCTGGGCTGATCTGATCTGAGTGCCGTGAGCTATTGTAGGTTTTGCAACTGCTAGCAAACTTTTGAGTTCTGAACTGATTATATGATACTATGTTAAAGTAGGACGTAAAGTGAGATTTGGACATTAAGTGTGAAACCTATTGAGTCAGAAACCTATTGTATCACGTTGGCTTTGACTTGACTGTTGAGTTTCCAACCCATGAACTTACGAACTTACGTATGGACTCACTCGGACAATACCAACACCTTTTTTAATACCTGCGCAAGCCTTCTCTTAGTATGTGGTATGTATGTGTACGTCTGTGAGCGAATGATCCCACCTTTTTAAACTAGTGTAATCTCTATTTTTATTATATTGTTGTACTTTTAATCTATCGTGGGGTATGCATGTGGCGGATGCCTGTCTGGTGCGCATGAGGGGACTGAGAGGGCAGCCTGGAGCCCCCTCTACTGAGTGCAGAAGCAGAAGTGGATGGGGGCCCGGCTCCACCTCTCAACTCGGAGTGTTTGGTTTGAATGGCCTGCCAAGAAGAACGGGGGCCTTGGAAGATGGAGGGGGGTCTACGGGCGCGGGGTTCGGCCGGAGCATTACGGTCATGACTGGGAGGGGCAGGTACGAAGGGAGCTTCAGGGCTAGCCATTACCGGGGAAGGAGGGTTCGCTACGTCACAGCGATCCCTCCTTCCGGCCCTGTTAGCTCCACTCCAGGACCAATTGGCGAGAGTTGTCAGGGCCCTGGTCTCAGGCTGCTGTTGCTAAATGCCAGGTCTGTGGTTCACAAAGCTCCCCTCATCCAAGACCTAATATTAGACGAGGGGGCAGACCTGGCATGTATTACTGAAATCTGGCTGGACCAGGAGGGAGGAGTCCCCCTCACTGAAATGTGCCCAGAAGGATTTCAGGTGCTCCATCAGCCACGACACCAGAAAAGGGGTGGGGGAGTGGCAGCCATCATCCGAGGGTCATTAGTTCCTCGTAGGATCCCTGCTCCGGAGATTGTCGGGTGTGAGTCCCTGTTGGTGAAGTTGGACCTTGGGGGCCAAGTGGGCCTGTTGCTAACGTACCTACCTCCCAACAGCGTTACAACAGCCCTCCCTGTGCTTCTTGAGTCAGTAGCCGAGCTGGCGATTGAGTTCCCCAGGCTTATTGTGCTGGGAAATTTCAATCTGCCTTCGCTCGGCGAACGCTCTGATGGGGCGCAGGAGTTCATGGCTTCCATGACAGCCATGGACTTGACCCAGGTAATTCGGGGTCCGACTCATACAGCGGGTCACATGCTTGACCTCGTATTTCTCTCGGAGCAGTGGAGACGTGATCTAGATTTGAAGGGCATTAAGGCCTTGCCCTTGTCATGGTCTGATCACTTCCTACTGAGGCTTGATTTTCGGAAACCAATCCCCCACTGTAGGGAGGGGAACCGATTAGGTGGTTCCGCCCCAGGCACCTGATGGACCCTATGGGATTTCAGACAGCGCTTGGTGTAATACCTGACTCTCTCGTCCACAGTCCGGCGGAGTCCTTGGTCTCTGCTTGGAATATAGCGGTGGCGGAGGCTCTTAATCGGATTGCGCCTTTACGGCCTCTCCGCGGCAGTGGATCCAGGAGGGCTCCTTGGTTCACTGAGGAACTCCGGGAGATGAAGCACCAAAAGAGACACTTAGAGCGACGCTGGAGGGCCAGTAACTCTGAATCCGACCGAACACAATTAAGAGCCTTTATTAGGACTCTAGTGGCGATACGGGCGGCAAAATGTGTGCATTTTTCCGCTCTTATTGCATCCGCAGAATCGCACCCAGCCGCCCTGTTAAGAATAGCCCGCTCCCTCTTGAAAGGGAGGGATGCGGACGACCCTTTGCAGGATAGAGCTGAGGAATTTGTTCAGTTTCTGTCGGATAAAATCGCTCGGATTCGGACAGACCTGGACTCCACTTGGACGTTACCAGCCGATGTGCCAGGGGAAGGTCTTGATCGGACTTTATGGAGCGAGTTTCAACTTGTCACTCCTGAGGAAGTGGACAAGGCCATGGGAGCGGTGAGTGCCTCCACCTGTATACTGGACCCGTGCCCCTCCTGGCTGGTTTCGACCAGCAGGGAGGTGACACGTGGCTGGCTCCAGAGGATTGTTAACACCTCTCTTCGGGAGGGATCCTCCCCGCACCCCCTAAAGGATGCGGTGGTGATACCCCTCCTGAAGAAACCTTCCCTGAACCCAGCCATTTTGAACAACTATCGTCCAGTCTCCAACCTCCCTTTCGTGGGGAAGGTTGTTGAGAAGGTGGTGGCCTTTCAACTCCGATGGACCTTGGATGAAACTGATTATCTGGATCCCTTTCAGTCAGGTTTCAGGCCTGGTTACGGCATGGAAACTGCTTTGGTCACGCTGATCGATGATCTCTGGCGATCCAGGGATAGAGGTCATTCCTCTATCCTAGTGCTTCTTGACCTCTCAGCGGCCTTCGATACCATCGACCATGGTATCCTTCTGTGATGGTTACGAGAGGTGGGAGTGGGAGGCACCGTCCTTCGGTGGTTCTCCTCCTACCTCTCAGACAGGTCGCAGTCGGTGTTGGTTGGACGGCAGAGATCAACTCCTAGGCCCCTCAATTATGGGGTGCCGCAGGGCTCGGTTCTGTCCCCCCTCCTATTTTTTAGTATTTTAGTATTTAGTATTTATTGGGATTTATAGGCCGCCCTTTTCCCTGAGGGGACTCAGGGCGGCTTACATTCGTAGGGAAAGGGGAAGTGCAATATAACACAAGAACAGTATGTGACTAAAATAAAAATAAAAAAATAATAAAAAAAACACAACTGTTTAACACCTACATGAAGCCGCTGGGTGAGATCATACGCCGGCACGGGATTAAATACCACCAATACACGGATGATACTCAACTGTATCTGTCCGCCCTGTGCCAACTCAGCGAAGCAGTAGAAGTGATGTGCCAGTGCCTGGAGGCTGTCAGGGTCTGGATGGGAGCGAACAAGCTTGCACTCAATCCCGACAAGACTGAGTGGCTATTGATGCTCCCTCCCAAGGATGGTCCAGTTATTCCATCTCTTAGCCTGTGGGGTGAAATTATACGTCCCTCAGAGAGGGTTCACAATTTGGGAGTCCTCCTGGATCCGCAGCTGATGTTAGAACATCATTTGTCGGCTGTGACCAGGAGGGCCTTTGCCCAGGTTCGCCTGATGCATCAGTTGCGACCCTATCTGGACCGGGAGGCCCTTCGGATGGTCACTCACGCCCTTGTCACCTCAAGACTGGATTACTGTAACACGCTCTACATGGGGCTGCCCCTGAAGAGTGTTCGAAGACTGCAGTTGGTCTAGAATGCAGCCGCGCGAGCGATAATGGGTGTACCTAGATACACCCATGTTACACCTATCCTCCGTGAGCTGCACTGGTTCCCCATTGGTCTCCGGACATGCTTCAAAGTGCTAGTCGTTACTTTTTTTTTATTTTTTTATTATTATTTTTATTTTTTATTACATAGACAACAATGGGAAAGGGAGAGGATGGAGAGAAAAAAAAAAGGGGGGGGGAAACCCATCTTCACATACAATATGTCATTTAATCACAGGTGCATCCCTACTAAGTTTATACATCCCGTATCTCTCTATTGTATATTTAATAAGCACCACAATAAGCTAGGGTTTAAAAAACAAAAAACAACAAAGTAAAACAAGGGAGAGAGGAAAAAAAAAAAGAAGAAAAAAAAAGGGTGGGGGAAGGGGGGGGCCAAAAAGGACAAAAAAAAAAAGAAAAAAAAAGTTCAAGAAGAGGAGGGGAAAAAAAAAGGGTGGGGGGAGGGGGGAAGGCCAAAAAGGACAAAAAAGGTCCAAAAAGGAAGGGGGGAAAAAAGTCGTTACTTTTAAAGCCCTACATGGTTTAGGACCTGGCTACCTGAGAGACCGCCTCCTGCCATTTACCTCCCAAAGACCGATAAGATCACACAGATTGGGCCTCCTCCAGGTACCATCGGCCAGTCAATGTTGGCTGGCGACCCTCCCGGGGGAGGGCCTTCTCTGTTGCTGCCCCGGCCCTATGGAATGATCTTCCCATAGAGATCCGGACCCTCACTACTCTTCCAGCCTTCCGTAAAGCTACCTGGCTGCTCTGGCAGGCCTGGGGCTGTTGATTAGCATCCAGCCCCACTCTAAGTTGTATGCATGTTGTGTAATTTTAAATAATTGTATTTTTATTTTTATTTTTATATATTCCCTTGTTTGTCTGTAAGCCGCTCTGAGTCCCTAGGGAGTGGGCGGCATACAAATGTCAATAAACTTTCAAACTTCCAAACTTCAGGCTGGACAGCCTCCCGGGGCCCCTTTACTCCTATATTAAAAAGCGACATAGGCAGAGTTGCAGCTTGCAAAAGAACAGGAAGCACGTGCCTAACCACAAAGTTCAATAGTCTCCCAAAATCACAAGAGTTAGCTAAAATTTGCTTAGAGACTCGTACTCAGTACCTATGACAAAAGGAGAAGTAAGACCCCCATCTCCTTATAAGGCTTTCTCCTCAAGATAACCAATAGGAAATGTGTTAAGTATTTTCCGTGTTACGCTGCCTTTGAGAATGTATAAGAACACCTGCTTCGATAATGAAGGTGGTTCAGAACTTGCAATGCTAGCCATTTCGGTACCTGGCTGCCAAATAAACTTTTTGTGTATCGTGAGAAGTCTAAAGCCTGTCATTTTCTGCAACAATGTTATTTGGATTATCCCTTAACTGAATGATGACTGGCTGCCTTATCAGTGTATGGCTTGGACGGTTTGATGGATTGATACCTCTATTCCCATGAAAGGAAAAGCCTATTTAAACTATAGTGTCTCTGTATGCTGGTTTGTCTGTTCTCCAACACAACTCTAACTCCGCCCGGAGTCCTCCCGGATTGGGCGGCCTATAAATTTAAAAAATGAAATAAATAAAATGAGAGTAACGTTCCACAATTGTGTTGCACTACAATTCCCACCACCCGGGTTGGGAATGATGGGGTTTGCAGTCCAAACGACCGGGGAGGGGTCTGGGCTAGAAAATTTAAGGAAAAGGGTTGCGGGGGGAGGGGGGAGGCTTTGCCAATCAGCATTTTGAAAATTAGGAAATGCTTCAGCAGGGAGAGAAAGGTGGGTGGCCCTTGCCTCCTCCCTGTCCACGAGAGATTTCCCACAGCTGAAAGTTTAGCTTGGAAGCTGTTTTGGGGCAGAAAATAAGTTATCCAGTTATGTAATTCTGCCAAATCATCATGGGCTCCAATTGCTTTGTAAATAAAGACAGAATCAACCCTCTTTCCCCTCCCCCCTCTCCTTCTCTCTCTCTCTCCCTCTCTCTCTCCTTGTTTCTCCCTCTCCAGCTTCACCATCTCTTAACGGTGGGGGCAACCACCCTCCCCAGAGCCCCATCCGTGAAGCAGACACCCCCCCCAGCGAGAGAGGCAACCTATTTTGGGCAGAGCGAGCCATAGCCCAGTGGGCTGCCCAGGCTTGTGGGCACCAAGGAAAGGCCCATCCGGCCCAGCATTCTGGCCATGGTTGCCCCGGACCTCCTTTCCCTTTAGGGGGAGGGAGGACCAAGCCCTCCGTTCCTCGGGATGAACGGAGAGTGAGCTCAGCACGGAAGCTGGCAAGAGCCCCGTTCTCCAGTGCTACAGAGGACAACGGAGTCCGCTTGGCAACGGACTCTCTCGCGGCTCTTCCATCCCGCCCCCAGAATATAAACCTCGGGAGCCCCCAATAGATGCTTGCAAGACACGGGCCGTCTGCATCTCCCCAAATGCCACCCAGGAAAGGGTCTCTTCCTCCGCTCCTTCCCCAGGAAGGCACCCGCAGCCCCACAGCCAGCCCCCCACTTGTGCCAGTCAAACAGGTTCCGAAAACAGCGTGAAGCTGAAACCCCCCGCCGTGTCTGGGGCTGGGAGCGGCAAACACCTTTCACACGGGTAGGGCTGGGCAGCATCCTAGCCAGGCCAGCCCTCCCTGCCGGAATGGGGGCTGCCCGCAGGAGCCCGGGGCGAAAGGGGAAGGCCGCCCTCCTCCCCATCGGCGGGAGGCTTTCAGCACCACCCGGGCAGGGAAATCCGCTCCGGCGCCCCAAAGCTTCTCGCGCACGCCTGCCCGCAACTCCCAGGACCGAGGGGCTCCCGGAATGACCTCTGCCCAGCCCCGTTGCTCCTCTCTGCTCCGGCAAAAGGGGCGCGAGAGAACGGAGTTGGTGCTGCGACGGCGCTGGGCTCAGGAGGGCAGCGGGGAGCCCTTCGTGTCCAGTTCCGGCGGCGCTCGGCTGCAGAGCCCGGGGCCACGGGGTGCCCAAGGTTGCAAGCGCGCCTTACCTTGAAGTCGGGCGGCTCCGGTACGTCCTTGGTGGACACAAAGAGGAGGATGAGTCCCACCACAGCCACCAGGCACAGCACGCCCAGCGCTGCCGCCACCGCCTTCTGGGGGCTCATGCTGCCGCTACCCGCTCAGCTTCCACTCCGCTCCCGAGCCTCAGCCGAAAGCAAAAGTATTCTTATACATTCAAAAAGGCAGAGTAACACGGAAACACTTAAAACACTCATTTCTTAGTGGTTACTTTGAGGAGAAAGCCTTATAAGGAGATGGGGGGTCTTACTTCTCCTTTTGTCATAGCTACTGAGTACGAGTCTCTAAGCGAACTTAGCTGACCCTTGTGGTCTTGGGAGACTATTGAACTCTGCGCTTAGGCTTCCTGTTCTTTTGCAAGCTACAACTCTGCCTATGTGGCTTTTTAGGAGTAAATGGTCCCCGAGAGGCTGTCCAGCCTGACCCAGTAGGTTTCACACTCAATGTCCAAATCTCACTTTACGTCCTACTTTATTTCCCCTTTCTAAACTCTGTTAATACCCTCAATTGAATCTTGCCTGTTAGATTAACAATATAAGCATGCAGGATACAGAATAACGAAAAAAGCATGGATACAAGCAATACACGTCTTAGGGCTTATCTTCCGGAATTGCCCGTACAATTTGAATATGAGAGCTAGTATCTGAAGCTTCATCTTCCTTGAGGGTATGTGGGATTAGGTTTTCCATTAACATTAACTTCTTTTCAGCCCGTAACTCTTTTACAGACCTCATAACGAGCTGTTTAAGCAAGGGTATTATGCAAAGGAGGAATGCTAAACTTGCGATTCCACATAATAAAAGAAAAAGCATTTGTTTAATCCAACCTGTTCCCGGTAGCTAAGAGAACCATTCATCTGTCCCTTGCATTCTTTAACCAATTCAGGAAGCTGGGTTTCGTAGTTCTTTAACTACCCCCATCCCCCAGACCACTCTGGATTTATTCATATAGAAACAGCAATCTTCTCCCAGAAATACACATAGCCCACCTTTTTCAGCAGTTAAAAGATCTATGGCACGCCGGTTCAGCAATTTGGTTCAGGCTTTCTTGGAATTCTTCTGACAGCTGCCTGAACTGTGTAATGGAGTGGGTCATTTCACCTACACCCGTTCTAACTGCACTCCTTATTCTCAAGATCGCTAATAGCGGAATTAGGAGCAGCACTCTTTTCTGGACATGTCCCATGAGGGGTACAGGGAGGGTCTGTTCCCCACTTACCACCCATTTTAGGGAGGAGGTGTATTAGAGTGCATGTGCCAGTCCAATTGGTGGGTAAACATAGATATGCATTTCTCCCACATAGAAAAAAAAAACTCCATTTTCTCCTACACATACGCTGATGTTCACGGAGAAGACATGGGCTCAGAGGTTCCTTTCATTAGTCCAGACTTGTAAGGTTCCTGCTAGGAACATACCAGTCAGGGGCTGTAATGAAACTTCTTGATTAGGATCCATTAACTTGTTCCCGAGGTCTGGTCCTTCAAAGAGATATTGCAAAAGTAAACGCAAACTCCCGTAGTGGATTGTATTGAAAGCCAAAGGGGAAGTCAGGGTGGTTGGAATGGCTTTGGGCATCTTCCAGTGGTCAGAATCCCCACTCATCGGTTAAAAACAACTGGAGGTGGGAGGGAGAAAGTGACTTTCTGTTGGAAGATCTTGTGAGCAGAGGGAGACATGCTGTGAGTCAATTTTACATCTACAAGGGTTCAAGATACATTTCAGATGGGCATTGTTCCTCTGATAGTGACACCACAGGAATGCCAGGCTCCTGATATCGTTTTTATGCACAAGGAGGGTGATTTCATTCATTCATTCATTCATTTCATTTTATTAAGTTTGTATGTCACCCTATTCCCGAGAGACTCAGGGCGGCTAACAATAAAAAAGGGAGGGGATACAAAAAATAAAATAAAAAACAATTTAAAATTCTACAACAGCCGTAACCTCGAATGGGGCTGGATAGTTCAACAGCCCCAGGCCTGCCAGAACAGCCAGGTCTTAACTGCTTTGCGGAAGGCTGGAAGGGTAGTAAGGGTCCGGATCTCCATGGGGAGATCGTTCCAGAGGGCCGGAGCAGCCACAGAGAAGGCCCTCCCCCGAGGAGTCGCCAGCTGACATTGGCCGGCAGATGGAATTCGGAGGAGGCCTAGTCTGTGTGATCTAATAGGTCTTTGGGAGGTGACTGGCAGGAGGCGGTCTCTCAAGTACCCAGGTCCGATACCATGTAGGGCTTTAAAAGTAACGACTAGCACTTTGAAGCGTGTCCGGAGACCAATGGGCAGCCAGTGCAGCTCGCGGAGGATAGGTGTAACGTGGGTGTACTCAGGTGCACCCACAATCGCTCGTGCGCCTGCGTTCTGGACAAGCTGAAGTCTTTGAACACTCTTCAAGGGCAGCCCCATGTAGAGCGCATTACAGTAGTCCAGTCTTGAGGTGACGAGGGCGTGAGTGACTATCCGAAGGGCCTCCCGGTCCAGGTAGGGCCGCAATTGGTGCACCAGGCAAACCTGGGCAAAGGTCCCCCTGGTCACAGCCGACAGATGATGTTCTAAAGTCAGCTGCGGATCCAGGAGGACTCCCAAATTGCGGGCCCTCTCTGAGGGGCATATAATTTCACCCCCAGGCTGAGAGATGGAACAGCTGGACCATCTTTGGGAGGGAGCATCAATAGCCACTCGGTCTTGTCGGGATTGAGCGCCAGCTTGTTCGTTCCCATCCAGACCCTGACAGCCTCCAGGCACTGGCACATCACTTCTACCGCTTCACTGAGTTGGCACAGGGCGGACAGATACAACTATAGGGGTGACCCTATAATTTCTACACCAACTGCTATGGGGCCAACGATGGGGAGACAGCTCATCCCCAGTCTTCTAAGAGCATCATACAGATTGCCATGTAGCTGGGCTTCTGCCATTTTAATTCCCCATCTACCTCCCTTGTCAAAGACAATCGTAGCTCTGGTCATTTCCCCCAAAACTGGCTCAACTGGAACAGCATTGTAAGATTAAGAGGTTGCAGACAAGCACAACCAGCATTTTTGGCCTAGGTCAGGGTCAGACCGATTGATTAAGCTTTGGCCTAACTCCAGCACTCTTAACACATATAGTTCCCTTTCCACATTTGTTGCAGGAGCCCGTTTTCCCTATGCTCTGCCCTTTTTCTTACAGGGTTAGTCAGATGGTTGACTTTAGGTGTTGGGATTGGCTTACAGTTCCGTCCCCAAGCATAAATAATGCACCGTTTACGGGAGCGGACCTGTTCCACATCCTGTAACTTAATTCCACCCTGTTCTCCGGGATTTTTGACATCCTCGGATCTTTCTTCAAGAGCAAGGGGGGGTTGCTCGGGTATTTTCCCAACATTGGGAACTACTATTCAAGTCGTTATCACTTAGCAAGCTCTTCGCCAATAACAGCCAGAGCCACAAAAAGCTCATAATTGTCCCTCACGCATAACTTCTTCTAACACAATTCTTTTAGCCTACTGAATCACCACATCAGGAAGAAGGCAGGGGTTATATACCGTTTGGAGGGTTACAGCATCAGCTGCTGGCTCTCCACAAGACCAAATCTTATTTGCTAGAAACACACAACAAATTACTATAAGGACAATCAAACTCACCAAAGTAAAGGATATAGTGGCTACAGATATAAAAGCTTGCACCGCCATATCCTGACAGGTGCTCAAATTCTCTAATTCATCTTGCAACCGATAAGTTGGAACGTTGTTTTCCTTCCTTCAATTCTTCAGCCGTACGTCGAGAAACCAGCTTCCGGTTGTGGTTTCAGTAGGGCTTCATCTGATTCCACCTTTTGTCTCCCTTGGTCTCCTACCCCTTCAGTGTCAACCACTTCATGTTAAAGCTACACAAGTGGAGGGCACTGATGTCAGAGGCACGCTCTCTCTTTCTCTTTTTTAAACACTTAAGCACATCAACAAAGACAAACATGCAAGCTAAAACAGCACAGGAACTAAATGTTTCGTTGAGACTTCTTTTTCTTTTGTTTCTTTTCTCTCATGTATGTCTCTTTTGTGGATTCATGTGGTGATTTGGCTAGAAGGGCAAAATTCAGTATCCATATTCTACAATACCCTGCTACAACCAAAAACCCTCATAATTGTCTCCTATTAGTTGGTTTCGTCATTAAATCAAATCATTAAATTTTTCAACACCACTACTCTGTGGGGAATAGACAGCATGAAGTTTCCACTTAATTCCAAAAGCCTAGGAAACAGTTTGTGTCACCTGAGCTGTGAAGTATGGGTTCACATGCTTCAGGAACGAAATGAACAAGTAAAATCGTTTAAACACACAATAACTACAAGGATGAAACTTTTCTCGTGTCCTTTTGGATTGGAGACATCTTAATTTCAATTACCTTGAAGGTGCACAAAGACTTAGACACACCTAAAAATTTCAACAAACATTACGTCAAATTAATCAAGTACAATTACCTAGGTCTTCCCATTCAATAGGCTTTACTTTCTTATTACCTGCTAAATTTCTTACTTTTGCTCAAAGTTATGCCCGATGTTCTATCTCCTTAAGCACTAGATTGTTAATACCTGTCTCTGCCCTAGGGTGTTCTGTTTCTAATTTGAATCTGCCAGTGGGCGCTGGCTAATTTTTAAAGATCCAAACTCTTCTACCTTGATCTCCCAGCCCACGCTGGCATATTTTTAAAGATCAAGATGTATGGAGACTTTCATTAACACATTGTTTGTATCTGGTGGGGCTCTTGATTCATCTCATGGTGGCCAGAATCTGAGGCCCTATAGAAAGGCACCCCAAATCTTGGCACAATGTCTTTTAGTACACACAATAGCAATAGTAATAGCAATAGCAATAGCAGTTAGACTTATATACTGCTTCATAGGGCTTTCAGCCCTCTCTAAGCGGTTTACAGAGTCAGCATATTGCCCCCACAAAACCAAGAGATCTCTAAATCCCAATTTCTGGGAATATTCTGGGGAAATCTATTTGCCACACAGCACCTGGCAGCCCTGTAGAAGGACTTCCAAAGGAAGTTTCCATCCTGGCTTTGGGTTGTTTTCTCACAACTGAGACAGGCTGCAGCAACCTGATTAACAACAGCATATGTGTCTCTAACAACTGATCCCCGCAAACAACCTCCTTGAAGCTTGTACAATGGGGGTGAGGATAATTTCTCTGCCAGAGACTTTACTAAAACTTTCTGAAAGTTTTTTCAACATGTATTGGAGGGGCGTTCGAGGAACGCTCCCCAACCTCCCATGTTCTATTTCTAACACATTTTCTGCTGACCTGCGGTCCTGGAAATCACAGTCACCAACAGGAACTGCAGCAGATTAACCTCCCACACAAACCTAGAGCCTCATTAGGATACGCTGGTTCCGTTTGGAAGAGACGCTATCCCGGGCTCAAGGGGTGATCGAGCCCCCTCTTCCACTCATAACTCTTCCAAAGAAAGGTCTCTGTTGGCGCCTGAAGACGGGCAAGATGGCCTCGATGGGGCACCGGTTGGTCTGTTCCATCCTCAGCGAAATATCGCTCTAAATCCTGCCCACAGTCGCCAGAATTGTTGCAGAAAATGACAGGCTTTAGACTTCTCAGGATACAGGAAAAGTTTATTTGGCAGCCACATTCAGAACTTGCAATGCTAGCCGTGGGCTAGCTTTCTGACGCCAGTGCTGGCCTCCAGGGTCTGCTCCCTGCTCCCCACTTTGTAAGAATGGGGCGCCGGAAAGTCAGCCCTTCACAGGGGAGCAATCCTGATGTGTGGCCCAAGAGGGCCCAGCTGCAGGTGCAGGACAAACCGGGATCATACAGCTCAGACACTCCGGGCACTGAACCAGAGCACCAGTTCCTCCAAGAGGTCGAAGGCTTCCCAGTAAAATGGACCAGCTGGGCGGGTTGCTAAGCGAGCTTTTATTATGATTTGTTTAAGGCAATCATCACTTTGTTTCCTTTACATGGAAAACAGGCAGAATACAGTAGTAATAATACCCCCCCCCCCAATAATTTTCTTTAAAAATCCCACCCTTCCCTTCCCCACTTCTTCTTTCCTATCTCCCCAGTTTGCAGTGCTGGAGGCATTTTTCTGCCCACCCTGAAATATAAAGTCTCTATGGGAGACTTTAATATTGTTGCACTATCAAGGTAAAGTATAGCAAACAAACAAACAAACCTCCCCAAATCCTTGATATTTTTTTTTTAATGTTATACAACAGTGACTTCATCTCAAATTCACACACGTGGGATGGGAAACGACTGTCACCAGTGCAAACTCAGAAATAAACCTCATTACTTTCTGTGTGACTAGGGAAAATAATGGAAAGTTGCAATTTTGCGGCCTCTGTGCCCCAATCCCTTGTTTTAGGAATTGTCCAATTTGGGCATCTCTCCTCTGAATTCAATTATTGCACCTGACTCTGTTCAGGTATATTTTTAAGGGTTCCGGAGGAGCCGTCCAATGGGGTTGCAACACAGCTAGCAATCGCTTACACAATCCTGGCAGTTTTGGAAAAGACAACTTTGCTATATGTGTATTGTACACTAAGAAATGGAAGGACCCAAAATACTCAAAAATGTAAATTCAGCTGTGGATTATTCTTAATTTCTGATTGAGACCAGCTTTGAAATCATTTGCCTCAGGGATGGCTGTGACACCCAGGAGTGCAACTAACACAGAGACTTTGGAGGGGGGGGGTTGCAGGAAGAAAGGAGGCCGCCTCCTGGCTTCTGGAAAAGATTGGGAAACAAAAAAAAAGATCTCCAGATGTTGAGGGGA
Organism: Thamnophis sirtalis; assembly: GCF_051295495.1. Classification (NCBI taxonomy): domain Eukaryota; kingdom Metazoa; phylum Chordata; class Lepidosauria; order Squamata; family Natricidae; genus Thamnophis; species Thamnophis sirtalis. Next base: position 36,789,605 of record NW_028261382.1, read on the forward strand.
TCCAGGGATCCTCCCTGCCAAGGAAAACTCCAAAGGAGGGCTTGTTCCTGCCTTGTGCTTTGATTTAGGGCAGTGGTAGTCAACCTGGTCCCTACCTCCCACTAGTGGGCGTTCCAGCTTTCATGGTGGATGGTAGGGGTTTGCTGTAACTCTGCTTTATAAATTTTATAAAGTTACTTTCCTACTTTATAAATCACTGTTACTGTGAAACCGGTGGTCAATTTTACTACTAACAGAGATACGAAAGTGGACGGTAGGTATAAAAAGGTTGACTACCCCTGATTTAGGGGGTCAGTAGAGGATGTATGGGTGATGAAGAGTCTCTCTCGTTGATCTGCTCAGCGGAAGAAGTTTGTCTCAGCAACAGAACTAAAGGAGTTTGCTGGATTTCCGTTCTCTGAAAGCTGAGCCGAGCCAGACCCGGTTTGTACATGGAGGGAAGTCCCGCAGTTGTGGCCGACAGTCAGAAGTCCAGGTGGTTGCCTCAAAAGACCTCTCCCCAAAGCCTTACGTGCATCTGGAACAATCTGGCTAAGTGATCCCCTCTCCCAGTGAAGGACGTGAGTTCGGTGGGGACCAGGCCCCGTGAAACTTTCCATACTACACTTTTTGGATGAAGACATTTGCCTGTTACGGGACCCTGGTTTTTGAAGGCGGCTGATGTCTGTTGAGAGGCACTAAGGCCCTGGGGTGGCCCATGACATTTCCTCCCAGGGTCCTTTGTCCTGGGGTGGGGGCAGCATCTTGTTGGGTCGAGGGGTTTAGGATGGGATAGAAATTCCTGAGTATCCATGGAGCAGGAAGAAGGGGAGGCCTGGAGGTCCCCAGAAGCTTTCCTTGCAAATGGCAGCACCTTTTTCTTGAAGGGAGGGGGCTGGTGGCCCTCCAGGAAGGAAAAAGGAGGCGGGAGAGTGGCTGAGCTGCGTATGCCCACCATCCATCCCAGGCACCGTCCACCTCCGTGGAGTGTTGGCTCTTCCATTTGTCCCCATTTCTTCCTTCCTGAGTCTTGGCAAAAAGGCTGGAGCCCCCAGTGTGAGACCAGGGGAGAGCTGGCCTACACCCCCCCTCGGTCCTTGGAGGACTTCAGCAGGCAGAAGATGCTGACCAAGCTGCCCAGAAGGATGGCGACGAAGAGGAAGATGAGGCCGACCCAGGGGCCAAAGAGGGTGCCCTTCCGGAAGCCGGGCTCTTCCGCCGGGATCATGTTGGTCAGGTTCAGCATGTAGCCCAAGGCCCAGCCAACGGTCGTGTCCCCGATCTGCAAAAGCAGGAAACAACCCCCCACAATTGCACAAAGACTCCCTCGTGCCCCCATCTGGCAGCTGGTCTCAGGACCCACAGCCAACCCGCATCCACTGCAGGACCTCCTCCCCTCCCCAGCCCTCTTCCCCCCAAGCCTTTCCCCAGGACAGCCCCCTTACCTTCTTCTGGAAGTCTATGTCGGGGAAGGTGGAGTTGTTGAAGTGGTAGCCCCGGGTGAGCAGCAGCGAGACGAAGGTGGCCATCGAACAGTAGTTCTGCAAATAGGGCTCCAGTTTCGGCCCCTTCTTGAGCAGCTGCAGTGGCAGAAAGAAACGCCCAGGCTGAATTTCGGCCTTCGAAAGGGCAGCTGCTCTCATCCGCCACCCAACACAGCCCCACTTGATCTCCTCCCCTTCATGATGGAGATGGAAAGATTATTCACCCCTCACACACAAATTATTCACTCCATGTTCATTCCAAGGATTGGTTATTCTTCTTCCTCTCCTCCTCCTCCTCCTTCTTCTCCTTCCCCTTCCTCTCCTTCTCCTCCTCCACCATCATCATCATCATCATCATCATCATCATCATCATCATCATCATCATCATCAAATCTTTATTCAGTCATAGACCACCTTGGAAGATTCATCTGCAATTCTTGTTGGCCAGGCCATATTTTGAGGGGTCCCTTCAGCAAATCCTCCTGGGCATCCCCCCATCTCGACCGCTTCTCTTCCTCTTTGCTTATCCTTAAGTAGCTGCAGGGGTGGGTTGTGGGCAATATGTCCCTGTACAGGTGTACCGGTTCCTTCTGGGAGGAGCAGGCACCGTTCCGGTACGGTGCTTCGAAGGGCCTGCCTAGTCGCCCATGTTCCTGAGCTGTGTTTGACCCAACCGGGCCATTTGCGCATGCACAAGCAATGTAGTGCACCTGCGTGACGCTCCACCAAGCAGCTGGAGCATCACAAGCATCTCTTCCTTTGGTAGCTACTTCAAGGAAATTGCCATGATCCCATCTTCCCCTTTTCAATCCTCACAACAGACCTGTGAGCGAGACCTGGCTTGGCGGTGGCAGGAGATCAGATGACACCCCCCCTCCCTGAAGCTGCCAGCTGTTGTCCTACCCATCAGCCACTACACTCTCCATTTCATTTCAATTCAAGTTTAAACCCATTTTTGAAAACGGATTCTGGGGACGGAGGACGACCAGTGATGTTTACATGACTAGCAAAGTTGAAAGGATTTGGCCCTGGTTGGAGGAAGGGAAGGAAGGTCAGGGGGACAAACCCACCTCACTCCAGGGGGTGGTACAGGTGGCCTCTGCACCTTCTCTGAGGTCATTTGGAGTGGCTACCTGTCTTTTCATCACTGACCGGAGGAAATCCACCGTGTGGAAAAATGACGAGAAGGCCTTTAGGGGAAGAAGAAAAAGAGGGAATGAGCAATTTAGCTTAAGATCCTTAAAGTGATATTACCAAGGCTCAATCTCAATCTCTCCAAGACTGAGTGGCTGTGGTTTCCGTCATCCCGATTTGTGCATCTTGTTCCATCTTTGATGATAGGGGGGAGAAATTTTAGCCCCCTCAGAGAGGGTCCACAATCTGGGTATCCTCCTGGATACGTGGCTTAGTTTAGAAGAACACCTGACGGCCGTGACCAGGGGGGTCTTTTACCAGGTTCGCCTGGTACGTCGCACCCCTTCCTGGATCGGGATGCTCTGTGCACAGACACTCATGCCCTCATTCTTTCTCGCCTGGATTACTGTAACGCTCTCTACATGGGGCTGCCCTTGAAGAGCACCCGGAGGCTTCAACTGGTCTAGAATGCGGCTGCGCGGGTTATCATGGGGGCACCCAGGTACTCCCATTTTACACCCCTTTTAGGCAGCCTGCACTGGTTGCCGGTTGTCTTCCGGGTACGATTCAAGGTACTAATTATGACCTTTAAAGCGCTCCATGGCTTAGGCCCAGGGTACCTGCGAGACCACCTACTGCCACCGGTAGCCTCCCATCGTCCAGTGCGATCCCACAGAGTTGGCCTCCTCAGGGTGCCGTCGGCCAGACAGTGTCGGCTAGCGACCCCCAGGGGGAGAGCCTTCTCTGTGGGAGCACCTTCCCTCTGGAATGAGCTGCCCGCAGAGCTCCGGTCCTTCTGACGCGCCCTAAAAAGTTGGCTTTTCCAGCAAGCAAGCCTGGCCTGAACAAAACAAAATAAATTATTGGTCATTGTTAATTTTAATTTGATTTTTTTTTAATGTTATTGTCAATTTTAATTGGGTTTGTTTGGGATAATCTATTTAATTTTTTTAAACTTTTGTATTATGTGTTTCTTTTAATGTTGTACGCTGCCCTGAGTCCTTGGGAGAAGGGCGGCATATAAATCTAATAAACCTAAACCTAAACCAAAGGAGCCAATACAGGATATGTGTAAACAGAGAGCCAGAAATATAGGATACTATATCTCACTTTTATTTCAGAAGGGGAGGGAGTAGCACTTGCCAGCCCAAACTGAATTCTTTTGGAAATGAAGCTGGGGGCGATTCGGTCTATGGGGTGGGGTGGGGTGTAGCTGAAACTCATAAAAGCAACAAGATATCCCACTTCTGGATTATTGCCAGAGGCCACAGGCATAAATAAAATTTGAGGAACACTTGTCTTTAAAAAAAATGGAGAAACATAGTAAAGTCACACCAGCTGACACAGGTGGAAGCGAAGGGAAGCCAAGCAGGGAATCAATTAGGGAAGAATTAGAGAGCAGGCCCCGCCCCGAGCGGAATTGGAAAAGGGGTGTCATGCTGCTTGTCTCCCACATGGGGGCGATAGCGCTCCATCATTGCCAAGAAGTGGGGGGGGGGGACACCTAATAACAGAGCTGGAAGGGACTTGGGGGTCTTCTAGTCCAGCCTCTTGCTCAAGCAGGAGACCCTGTATCATTTTAGGCAAATGGTCTCTTTATGAAACCTGCCAATGATGGAGCCCCCACAGCTTCATTGCTTCAGTTCCCGCGTCTGCCCCAGGACCACCCCCACCCCCGGCCCAACCCCCAGCAAAACTCACGATGAAGTTTCCCTCCACGGGCGGCTGGAAGACCCCGTCAAAGGAGCAGCTGGAATAAGAGCAGTTTGTGAACTGGAAGAGGCTCTCTGCATACACCAAGCACTGGGCGGGGTCTCCAGAGCCACTCATGTTCACCATGGCCTTGGGGAAGTAGTTTGTGGGCTTCTCCAAGGTGACGCAGGGCGACCCGTAGATGCTCTCCATGGAAAAGCTGCGCTCAAATCCCAGTGGCCAGCAGGGGTTCTCCAGTCGGAGGGTGTAAGCTTTAGCCTGTCAGCGGAAAGTATAAGGAAGGGGCTGGTGAAGCAGAAGACAGGGGTAAACCCACCCCACACAGACATGCACAGCCTTGGTATCTGCCATCACCAAGGTGGGGATGAGCCCCTTTCCCTCCATTGCACTTTAGGGGCCCCTTTGCAGCACCCACCTTCAGGGACATTCTGCCCGCTGTCCTGCAGGAGCCAATCCCAGCCGAGGGGGCCTTATAAACCTCCAGCCTTGGTCCCTGTGCCACAACTGCCCACCGGGGACTCCTGCCCAGGCCGTACCTTCAGGATCTTGGAGGTCAGCCTGGTGTAGATCTCGTTTATGCCGTAGCAGAGGAAGCTGTGCGTGTAGATTTTGTACTGGTGCCCATACAGCTTCAGGGTCACCTTGTTGCCGGGGCTCTCGATGGCCCCCGTGGTCTCAAAGGTGATCTGGGTGGAGGCCCCGCCCAGGTCCATGGCCCCCACCGTGCTTTTCTTGGGGCGGATCCAGCGCCCGATCCACCCGTACTGGGGAGAGAAGACAAGGCAGGCCTTCTGTGATATCATGGAGCTCAACCAACGGCCCATCGGGCTGTGATCCTGTGCTGACATCAGAGCAAGACCGGCCACTGGTGCACGGCTCAGGAGGAAGGGCAAGGAACTTTTCCTTGGGCAACAGCCCCCAAGGAAAGGCCAGGTGGTCCTACCTTGACGAAGTTCTCCAGGAGGTAGTTAGCGGTGACCCACCCGAACAAGCCCTCATCCTCCCCACTCAGGATCCTGGCTCCCCGGAAGTCAAAGGGGTATTTCTTCAGTGTGGAGGTCACAGCTTCAAGGATACTGTCTGAAGCCTGCGGTTTAGAAATGCTACCCATACACAGACACACAACACACAGATAATGAAACGCTTTATGACTTGGACCAGATCTAGGGCTGAGTCTCACCCTCCCCCACCCTCTGGAATTGCTCCTGTAGCAGGGGTGAAATCCAGCAGGTTCTGACAGGTTCTGGAGAACCGGTAGCATAAATTTTGAGTAGTTCTGAGAACCGGCAAATGCCACCTCCGGCTGGCCCCAGAAGTGGGGAGGGAATGGGGATTTTGCAGTATCCTTCCCTTGCGACGCCCACAGAAGCGGTAGTAAAAAAAAATTGAATTTCACCACTGTCCTGTAGCTACCCAGAATCTGCCCTTGATGGTTCACACAACCCAGGTTTTGTTTGAGGTCTTGGGGCTGCCACGATCCACGTCAATGCAGTGTGATCCTTCCCCTCTAGCTACGCAAACAGTTCCAGGCAGCGTCAACCCAGAATATAAACTGAGTTGGATTCCCAGGGAGAACCGTTGCGAACATCAGCAGCCCAGACAACCGCATTGGTTTGGAGGAGGGGTCCCACCCACCCCCATTTACTTTGCTCCAGCTCACCCCTCCTGCTCACAACTCTTCCTGCCAAGGGAAGGAGGGTCCCCAGAGGCAGACAGCGTGACCCCCTTCTTTGCCAGAGGGTCACGGGGCTGCCAACTCGCTGGAAATGGTGACCCAGGGGGCACACAGAGATTCAGTGCGTAAACATTGGGGGGGTGGATTGGTTATGCCCCAAGGGAAGGCTGGGCGGGATGAATTGCACCGACTGCTGCCAGGTGACACAGCTTGAGAAGTGGACGGGATGGCCAAACTCAGCCCCCGCTGGAGGCCGGGGATTGGGGTCTCCCCATGGGGCTGGGAGTCAACCAAGACTTACTTCAGCAGCCGCATGCCAGCCGTGGCACCCAAGTACAGGGGGGTGATGCCATGCCTCGCTTTTGGGACATCCTTCAGGGCCTGGTCAAGGCAGAGTACCAAACTCTCCCCGGCTGCCGGTGGTTTATCGACGTAGCTTGAGATGCCTTTTCCTACAAAATCCATCCGCCATGAGTGCCAGGCCAGCTGGATCTCCCTCCGGAGAGAGCCTGCCCAGCATGCCCAATTGGGGGGGGGGATTCTCGCCAGGCACGGAAGGGGAGAAGCTTATTTCAGCAGCTAAGAGGATTTGCTGAGTCAGACACACTCTGACTCATTCCAGGTTCTGTTACCTGGCACTGCCTTCTCCTCCCCTCCAGATGTGCAGGGAATTCGGTCCCAAACATTTGGAAAAGGCCAGATAGGAAAGACTGCTCTGTTGCAAAGGCGTCAGCCCTTGCCAGCTGCCCAGACTAAGACCAGGGTGGCGCTGGGCCCAGGCTTTGGCATGACCTCCTCCTGGGACAGCTCCGGTTCCCACATGCCTTTGTAGAAGTCCCTGGCCCCCTGCCAGGCTACGCCCGGGCACACCCTCCTCCCAGAGGAACCCACAGGTCTTTCTTTCTAGATCCTTAAACCAGGGGAGCCGTGACAATTCTTGGTCCAATGCCCATGGGAGTAAAGAAACGGAACAAAAGAAACACGGATGCCGCCCGTTGTTCAAATGTACAAAATGCAGAATGGAAACCTCAGCTGGGCTTGTGCCAGCTCTAAGCTGCCCTGAGCTTCGCCTTCCCTGGGCACAGGGTCACACAGGCCCTCCGCTCCTCAACAGGCGTGCCCATACTGGGCTCTGCCAGACCTGGATGCATCCCACGTTATTGCACACCAAGAAGGGGCTCTGGATTGGGGAGAGGAAGAGGATCCCCCTCCCCAGCGCTGGGGACGAAAGGGCGCCCACTGCTTTCGGCAACATTTAGTGGAGTCCAACTGCGAACTCTGGTGGTCCCTGGACAGACTAACGCCCCCCCCTCTCACAAGCAACAAGGGGAGGGGGCAGGGGATGCAGAGCCCCCATTTTGCTTACCCTCCACGTGGCAGTCGCTGTGCTGGCTGACAATCCCAGTTTCGTTCTCCTTGTTGGAGGGCCATTTGTAGACAAACATGGCCGTGTGGGAAGACCCCGCATCAAAAACGATCCCATACTGAACAGGAGGAGGAGGAGGAGGAGGAGGAAGAGGAGAAAGAGAGGGGGAGGGGAGGAAACATCAGTCAGGTCCCCAGTTTTGGCTGAAGCCACCCTGGGGGACACAAAGCAACGTCTCTCACCCTGACCCAATCCCTCTGCAGGGCTATTGGAAGCACGCCAAGTGAGCCCCCCATTTTCCCATGTTTAGGAACAGCCTCAAGATTAGGGTTCAAAATCATCTCATCCCCAGGGCCAACCAAAGCCCCCTCCCCCAGGCCCCAATCCTGCTTTCAGTCAGGGGTTTCTGCTAAGGGGCAGCAGTAGGGAGCCTGGTGGGGCAGGACGGCTGCTGGGACCCCAGGCGGAGAAAGGGCAGCACCATCCCAGCCCTCTTTGGGGGGCAGAACCCCCAGGTGAGCTTGGCTGAGTAGGATCTCGGTTCCAGCCCAGGCCCTGAGATCCTGCCCCAGATCTTCTCCCCCTCTCCCTGTGGGGCTGGGAGGCGCCTTTTGTTATTCACAGGGTGGTGCAAAGGGGTTTTCTTCCTTTGTTTTCCCCTGTAATCCCTTCTCCATTCATCTAGAACCGACAGAGGGAGGGGCCGTCCCTGTGGTCTGGTCCTGGGAGGGGGGGGGCACTTTCCTTCAGCTCAACAAGCCTGCCTCTGTAGCCATTTACCAGACCTCCCCCCCCCCACACACACACAAGAGGCAAAACACGTCCCTGGCTATTTGGGGTGAAGATACACTGTCCTCTTTCCTTCTTTCTCTTGAGCTCCTTCCCCAAAGCGTTTGGAGCCAGGGGGTCTCTCCTCCCCTGGCCACAGTCTCAGGATCAAGAAACACCCCCCCCTGACCACCACCAGAGAAATCCTCACTGGAATAAGAGTTTGGCTTGAGCAGCAGGAAGGCAAGGCAAGATCGGGCTGGCACAGGCTGGGCCCAGAATGGCCTCTCTAACTCCCAGGAGAATCTGCAGCTCTGCAGCCGCCAAAGACACCAGGAGGGTCTTTTCCCATGTTTCAAGGAATTGGGTGGGGGAGAACGCAGGCAGACGATGCTTTTACAACGTTGGCCTCTGCTGAATGGAGCAAAAGAACAATTGGCTGAGCCCCCAAAAATCTGCAGTACGCACGTATTGTCCTAGCCACACGCAGGAAACCCGCCTTAGTCAGAACCTGGCAGGACTCAGGCTAAATATTTTTCAAAGCCTCCCAATTATTTACAGCTCCAGGTGGAGAAATTTGCTGGGTGAGGCTGGGGACGGAGTTGGTTGCTACAAGCAACAACTTGTTCAGCCCTCACAGCCCCTCCATCGAGCCACAAATCAAAATAAACCCTACAATGGGCCAGCAAGTTTCCGGTTTCTGGCAAAGAGGCTTCTGGGGTGGGAGTGGGGGGTTGCCTCACTCTGCCCCACATTGGAAGACCCCTCCCAGCCTTCATGAAGAATTTGGGACACCCCCCCCCCCAAGTCCAATGAGCAAAAGTATCCAGCTATTCTGACCTAGGTTTCCTTCACAAGCATGAAGCAGAGTCTGGGTCCCTGCAAAACCTCTTTTTTTGACACAACTGTGTCCACACGAACCTTATCTCACTTGGAGAGCTGCCAGATAACTAGTTTCCAACCGCAGGGCAGGGCAACGCTTGGCCCAGAGTCTCTTACAGTCACAAACAGAACTTTCCACTCTTGAAACAACCGAAGGAACAAATTGTTTCCTGCAAAAGCTCCCTCCCCATTCGCTCCTCCTTTGTTTCCTCTGGGAGGGGCCGTTCATCATCCACCTGTGGCCTTACTCCCATGTCGACCCTGATCTCTTAGTTGTCCTTGTCTTCTGGCGGCTCTGTGCATGCGCACACTGGGAACATGCTCCAGCTGTTCCTCTGCCTCACTGCTGTCTATCTCCCCCTCTGCCTCCCACGCAGAGCCCTCGTCTGAGCTTCCCTCAGCCCCCCCAAGACTGCCCCAGTTTCCTCCTCAACCTCCTCACTGTCCGACTCTGTGGGCCACAACACAAACAAAGAGGGGGGGAGAACTTCCCGCTTCTTAGCTAAACAATATTTTTCAGCCCCCCCAAGGCTGCTAGATCTCCATTCTTAGGCTCTCCTGTGTCTAACATGTTTTAGGTCTGCCGTTGTGACCGGCAGGCCCAGTTGTCCTCGGAGGATCCTGCCAAATCCCCCCCACCCCGAATTACACCAGTTAACCCACAATTTAGTGCAGGGGTCACCAACCTTTCGGATCCCAGGGCCCAGTAAATTCATAATTTTAAATCCCGCGGACCTCTAATATGATCTGCCTAATGACCGATTGGCTGGGCGTGGCAAGGTGGTCATGTGACTGGGTTGGTGTGGCCAACTCAATGTCACTCATGCCAAGGGATGCCTTGCCAGCCTCTACTCACCCCCTACCCTCCCAGCCCCTCCTCGCCTGCCTGCCTGGGCTCCTTAGGGCCCCCACAGGAAGCAGCTGCTGGAGCTAAGCAGCCCCCAGGAGAAAGAGTTGGCAAAACAGCTCGGTTCAAATTGGATCTGCTTGAGAAGGAGGCTCAGCAGAAGCACCTCACTGAGGACTAGGAGCATAGACCTTCCAAGCAGAGGGAAGACCTGCGGGAGTGCAAGGCCAGGTGCTGGCGCCTGGAGGGCTGAGATGGTCAGCCAGTTCCAGGCCATGATGCAGTCCCACTGGAACGAGGCCCTCCAGCTCTTCCCTCCAGCTTTCGCCCAAAGCCCCCCACCAGGAGGCCGAAGCAGACCCCAAGTTGGAATTTCTGCCCCCCTCCAACCTCCACAAAAAGACCCTGAAGGGGGAGACTCTGCAGCAACACAAGCGTTCATTGCACGTATCCGTCCCAGGGGTCGTAGTTAGAGGACCCCGGAGTTAGTGCAATATAAATAATGCAAATCATTTCAGACCACGGATTTAGGCTGATTTAGAGCCAGTGCCTTCCAAGCAAACAACTAGAACGTTTTGTTGCAGGAAACAACAGGCTTTAGACTTCTCAGGATACAGGAAAAGTTTATTTGGCAGCCAGGTTCAGAAAGTTAGCGAAAATGGCTAACATTGCAAATTCTGAACAATCTTCATTGTTGAAACAGGCGTTCTTATACATTCTCAAAGGCAGCGTAACACGGAAACACTTAACTCATTTCTTAGTGGTTACCTTGAGGAGAAAACCTTATAAGGAGATGCGGCCTTCTCCTTTTGTTACAGGTGTGGATTATGTGTCTCTAAGCGAACCTTAGCTAACCCTTGTGGTCTTGGGAGACTATTGAATTCTGTGGTTAGGCTTCCTGTTCTTTTGCAAGCTGCAACTCTGCCTATGTGGCTTTTTAATATAGGAGCAAAGGGGCCACCAGAGGCTGTCCAGACTGACCCACTAGGTTTCACACATAATGTCCAAATCTCACTTCACGTCCTACTTTAGTTTGACAACATTCTGAGGTGTTTCAAAAGAGAGGAATGTGCTGGGGGGGGGGGATTCCTAGCTGTGACCTCTTGATATTTTGATCCCTTCCTGAGCACATTAGCCGGCAATACAGAGGAGGATGGATTGTCACAACTGGCCTGGCCTATTCAGTCTCCCCCATCTGGGCCAATTACATTCCTCCGACGATCTGCCTTTTCTCACAACCTGTGTCTGTTCCCACCCCCAAGAGATCATTAAGTGCTGGTTTGCGTTCTCTGTCGCTTTCACAATCATCTGTGGATTCCGCACTCTGCCACTCGCCCCCTCGTGACGTTTAGTTCCCCTGGAGACGCTTCAGCAGCAGCACAGAGGAACCCACCCACCCACCCCCTATTCCGCAAAACATTTTCTCAGCTGCTGCATCGGCTGGAAAGCATGGCGGCCAAGTTCTTCTTCCTCCCCTCCACAGCCTCCCGAGCGGAGATTAGCTAGATTTTGGGTGGGGGTCCATGCAAAGGTCAGAATGGAAGAATCTGGGTTGCCTCCGTGATTTGGCCATTCTTGGGGTCGAAGCTAAATACAGGAAATAACTTGAGTGCCGCCGTTTATTATAATTGCAGAGATATTGGAATTCAAGCCCCAAACGCAGGGATTGAGTCACCCCCTGCCACCCACCGCTTTCCCTTCTCTTTCTCTCTCGCTTTCTCTCTCATGGGCAGGAATGGCACTGAGTTGGCACAATCTTTTGACACTCAGCAGCCTGAGCCGGGGGGGGGGGCTGTTCTGGAGCACTTCCCCACCCGGTGAAGCCGGTAGATTTATTTATTTAGTATATTTTTAGTAAATTTATAGGCCGCCCAATCCCGAAGGACTCCGGGCGGCTTACAAAGCGAAAAGAAGAGAAATTAATAAAAAATAAATAAAGGAAAAACAATTTTAAAACATCACACATGCACCCAATCTGATTGGGGCTGGACCCCAGCAATGAGGTCAACCGCCACAGGCCTGCAGGGAAGAGATGGAAGAGATACGAAGGAAGTAAAGTAGGACGTAAAGTGAGATTTGGACATTAAGTGTGAAACCTACTGGGTCAGGCTGGAGAGCCTCTCGGGGCCCCTTTACTTCTATATTAAAAAGCCACATAGGCAGAGTTGCAGCTTGCAAAAGAACAGGAAACCTAACCACAGAGTTTAATAGTCTCCCAAGACCACAGGAGTCAGCTAAGTTCTCTTAGAGACACCTACTCAGTACCTGTGACAAAAGGAGAAGTAAGACCGCATCTCCTTATAAGGCTGTCTCCTCAAGGTAACCACTAAGAAATGTGTTAAGTGTTTCCGTGTTGCAAGGCTTTTGAGAATGTATAAGAACGCCTGCTTCGATAATGAAGGTGGTTCAGAACTTGCAATGCTAGCCATGGGTAGCTTTCTGAACCTGGCTGCCAAATAAACTTTTCCTGTATCCTGAGAAGCCTGTCGTTTTCTGCAACAGAAGGACACGTGTGGAGGCCACCACCCAGTAAGAGTCTGCTTCCTCCGCCCCGAGGCTGGCGTCTCCCCTGGGGAAAATACACATGCCTCCCCTTCAGAGGATCCCCAAAAGTGAGCCCCTGGGGAGCCTTTAAGGAGGAAGTGGACCAACCAGTGCTGGGGGAATGGGAGGCATTCCTCTCTCTGCCTTTGGCTGAGCTGGCCCTCCCTGGACTCCAGGGAACAACATTCTTCCCTCTGGAGATAAATCAAGAATACTCAGGGAAGTCAATGTACACCCAAGGGTGTGTGTGTGTGTGTGTGTGTGTGTGTGTGTGTGCGTGCGTTTCTGTCCTGGCAGTCTCACCAGCATGCGAGTGGCCTCTGCAAAGAGGGAGCTCTAGATTCCTCCTCCTCCTCTGTTTTAACATATCACCGCCCTCATAAGGTTTCCCCCTTGCACATATGTGCTAGTCGTTCCCGACTCTAGGGGGCAGTGCTCATCTCCGTTTCAAAGCCGAAGAGCCAGCGCTGTCCGAAGACGTCTCCATGGTCAGGTGGCTGGCATGACTCAATGCCGAAGGCTCACGGAACGCTGTTCCCTTCCCACCAAAGGTGGTTCCTATTTTTCTACCTGCATGCTTTCAAGCTGCTAGATTGGCAGAAGCTGGGACAAGTAAGGGGAGCTCACTCCGTTAACGCTGCGCTAGGGATTCGAACCGTCCAACTGCCAACCTTTCTGATCAACAAGCTCAGCGTCTTAGTCACAGAGCCACCGACCTCATAAAACCTCTGGATCAACCCCAGGGACCCCCATCTAAGGTAACTCAGACTCCTTCTCTGCTTTCCCTCAAAATAACTCCATCCTTCAGACCTCCAGGAAGTGGAGGGGGGGGGAAATGTCACCAGAGACTTAAGACTCCTGCAATATTTGTGTTCTCTAACAGTTACTCTGGTGATGGTACCCGATTAATACCACTCCAAGCAAGCAAAACTGGCCTTGGACCAGTTTTCCAAAGAGGCCGCTCCCGAAATGGGCATCAGCTACCCAGGGGGAAGGCCCATCAGGATCCATGGTGTTGATTTGCAGAACCACCAGTCCTTCTGAGTTTGTAGCCAGGGAAGGAAAGGGGATGCCGATGAGACCCTCTCAATGAGACCCTTCCCCAAGGCAGGTCTGATCCTGGAATGCCCACCTTCTCCTCCCCCCCCCCACATCCCATTCCAAGCTAAACTCTTAATCTTCTCTCCGGGATTCCGATCAAGAAATGAAACGTTTTCTTTGAAGGACGGGCAATGCAATCTCAGGCTTGCTCATTGTTCCAGACCTTTCCGTGGAGGGAGGCAAATGAAATCACACTTGGCACCTTCGCAGGATTCCCAGCTCAGGCAGGGAGAGAGTGAAATCCGAAGCTGGGGGACAAGCCAGGAAGGATTCAATGGGAAGGCAGGTAGATCTGCTCTTTGGGCAGTCAAGACAAATTCCGGGTGTGAAATTCCAGATAAATTCCAAGCGAGGAGACCACACCATTAGCAACGCCCCCTCCCCCTACAAAAAAATCCTAGGGGCATCCCCCAACTTTTCCAAGAGGCCGAGGGGCTCCTGCACAGAAGGAACCTGGTCCAGTGAGGGGCCTCTCCCGTCCCCCACCCACCCACCCTCCCTGGAAGCTGATCTCCAGCGTTTCAAAGCACTGGCAGGGGCCCAGCGGAGTCTTCCAGGGATTTAAGAAGGGGCGAATGTAGGAGGAACAACCAGGGTGTGGCATTGGAGGGACACACACGTTCCCCCAGTTGCACACTCGCACATTCCTCTTCCCCTCATCCACTACCCTGATTAGGTGCCCAGCCGGCGCTGTTGGGCAGCCTCCAGGAGGGGAGGGGAGGGAAAGACTGTTTGCACTGGGGCTCTTCGGGGCCGTGTCCCACCCTGCCCCCTGCTATTTCAGACTCCGAGACGTGCCAGTCGAAAAGCGCACCCGTTGCTACCCGTTAAGGTAAGGAGAAGGATTGGAAACGCCCTTCCAGCCACCCAGAGCGCCCGACAGGCAGGCAGCCACGAGGCAATGATTGTTAGCCCAGCTTCCTGGCTCTGCAGAGGGTCCCAGCGACCCTTTCAGAGTTTGCAAGGGGGTTGCTTCTCCCACAGCCTTTAATGCTCAGGTAGACTTCTGCAGGACATGGAGGTTTCCCCTCTTACCTGGCCGAGGGGAAATAATGCAATAAAACCACAGAATTCAGAGGCCCCTTTTAGAAGGGGGGGGGGGGAGAGCGACACTGAAGGGAGGAGTTTCCCCTCCAAAATCACCAAATTAAAAGAAGGTGGGATGAATATTGATCAATCGCTACAAATATGGGATAAGTGATGTAAGAACCAACCCCCCACCTCACCCCAGGGGTCATTCTCTTACTGTAAATATTCTCAAAGCCTGTTTTTCCTTTTCTTGCCAAACCGAGCCATAGCCCAGTGGGCTGCCCAGGCTTATGGGCACCAAGGAAAGGCCCAGCATTCTGGCTATGGTTGCCCCAAACCTCCTTTCCCTTCTGGGAGAGGGAGGACCAAGTCCTCCGTTCCTCGGGATGAACGGAGAGTGAGCTCAGCACGGAAGCTGGCAAGAGCCCCGTTCTCCAGTGCTACAGAGGACAACGGAGTCCGCTTGGCAACGGACTCTCTCGCCGCTCTTCCATCCCGCCCCCAGAATATAAACCTCGGCAGCCCCCAGTAGATGCTTGCAAGACACGGGCCGTCTGCATCTCCCCAAATGCCACCCAGGAAAGGATATCTTCCTCCGCTCCTTCGGCTTCCCCAGGAAGGCACCCGCAGCCCCACAGCCAGCCTCCCACTTGTGCCAGTCAAACAGGTTCCGAAAACAGCGTGAAGCTGAAACCCCCCGCGGGGTCTGGGGCTGGGAGCGGCAAACATCTTTCACCCGGGTAGCATCCTAGCCAGGCCAGCCCTCCCTGCCGGAATGGGGGCTGCCCCCAGGAGCCCGGGGCGAAAGGGGAAGGCCGCCCTCCTCCCCATCGGCGGGGGGCTTTCAGCACCGCCCGAACAGGGAAATCCGCTCGGCTCCGGCGCCCCAAAGCTTCGCGCGCACGCCTGCCCGCAGCTCCCGGGACCGAGGGGCTCCCGGGACGACCCCTGCCCAGCTCCGCTGCTCCTCTCTGCTCCGGCAAAAGGGGCGCGAGAGATCGGGGTGGGCGCTGCGACGGCGCTGGGCTCAGGAGGGCACCGAGGTGCCCCTCGTCTCCAGTTCCGGCGGCGCTCGGCTGCAGAGTGCCCAAGGTGGCAAGCGCGCCTTACCTTGAAGTCGGGCGGGTCCGGTACGTCCTTGGTGGGCACGCAGAGGAGGATGAGTCCCACCACGGCCACCAGGCACAGCGCGCCCAGCGCCGCCGCCACCGCCTTCTGGGAGCTCATGCTGCCGCCACTCGCTCAGCTTCCACTCCGCTCCCGAGCCTCAGCCGAAAGCAAAGCCGGGAGCCTCGAAGCGCCGCCTCCTTGGCGGCCCGGAGAAGGGCTGACCCGGGGGGCGAGGCAGGTGAGCCTCCCGCCTCCTCCGAGAGGGCAAGTTGCCCAATCTGCCTCCAGAAGGAGGAGGAAGTGTGAAGAGGATCCCTCTTCCTCCTTCGAAACCGCAGCTCTGAGGAACCTCCACGCGGAGGAGCAGCCTCCCTCCCCCGCACTGAACATCGGAGGCGTGGGAGCGCCCTGCAACACGACCTGGGAGAGGTTAACCCAGCTTTGGACTTGGCACCCACTAAGCCCTACCTAGGTTCAGCTATTGTGTGAATGCACTTGATGGGTCTTTACCATGCAACTCTTTTCGGCCTCCAGATTGCATTTCCATCCTCAGCCCCCATCCCCCACCACTGGGGGAAATGGTGCGAGGCTTGTGGGGAGCAGTGTGCCTGAGGTTAATGATGGCACAGGGAGCCCCTGAGCCCATTTCCCCAGGCCAAACAGAGTCAGCCCCGTGCCTGGGACTCCCAGGGAGACCCGAAGCTTCTTTGTTTCTCTCTCCACTCTCCCCTAATGAGATGGAGAGGCACTTTTTGTTTTTAATTTCCTCTGGAATTAAGTCTTTTGCCACCGGAAAGGAGCTCTCAAGTCCACTTGAGGAAGAAAGCGAGCTGAAGAGAGAAAGAGAGGGAGAGGGGGGGGGGCGGAAGACTCTTGAGAAATCGCCACTCCAGATGGCTTTGAAGTCCTCCGAAATTATGCTGGCAA
Source organism: Thamnophis sirtalis (assembly GCF_051295495.1). Classification (NCBI taxonomy): domain Eukaryota; kingdom Metazoa; phylum Chordata; class Lepidosauria; order Squamata; family Natricidae; genus Thamnophis; species Thamnophis sirtalis. The sequence continues at coordinate 36,806,164 of NW_028261382.1, forward strand.
ACGAATGCTTAGCCAATCCAGTAACAAACAGCTAAACCTTCACCCAGGCTTCTGCTGTTAAATTGCCTGGAGTGCTTGCTTCTGAGTTGAGGAGTTGTTTGTGTCCTTTCTGGATGCCGAAGGCTCCGTGCCCATCAGAGTTAGCAATAGCAATAGCAGTTAGACTTATATACCGCTTCATAGGGCTTTCAGCCCTCTCTAAGCGGTTTACAGAGTCAGCATATTGCCCCCAACAACAATCCGGGTCCTCATTTCACCCACCTCGGAAGGATGGAAAGCTGAGTCAACCCTGAGCCTAGAACCGAGGCTCAGGGTTGAGATTAGAACCACTGAACTGCAGATAACAGTCAGCTGAAGTGGCCTGCAGTACTGCACCCTAATCACTGTGCCACCTCGGCTCTAAGTTCTTTCCAAGCATGCTAAGAGTGCCCTCCAAGGATGCCGCGAGACAGACAGACTTCCCCCAAGAAGGCCCTGCCTCTTACGTCACCCTAGCTGGGTCCAGCCACGGACCCGGCCTTGAAGTCCTGGCCTTCAAGAGAGAAGTTTACCAGCCTTACAACCAGCCTTTCTGCAGCTGGATGGGCAAAGACCCTCCGTGCCAACTCAATGAGGAGAGAAGGAGAACAAAACAACCTTTGTGGCATAAGATAGCCCCCCTCTGTGGGATTCGGTGGATAAAGAAATGACTATTTATAGCGAGTTCTCTCGCAGTCTCTCTAGTTTGTTCCCTTCTTCCAAAATTAGATGCCAGCCACACAAAACATCAAGGTTTCTATGGAAAGAATTTGGAAGCAGAAACGCTCCCAGTTGCGCCCGGGGTTCCCCCTCTCTTGGCATTTCCACTTGGAGAGAAGTCCAAGGGGTCTTTTGAGGCTAACTTCTCCGGGACAAAACACGATTATCCTCAGCGTCTCTGACCACATCCAAGGAGACAAAGAGCATCTGGGCAGAGATGCCCCAACTGGGCAGGACTGAAGCGGCCTGGCTCCAAGGCTTCCAGGAAGGCTGCTCAGATGCCTTCAAGAGGCCCACCAACAAGTGGGGGGAACCAACCTGGGTGGATTTTCTCCAGGATTTGGTCAAGGAAGACACTCAAGGGCATTTATTCTTCATAACCGTTCCTCGTCTGAACGCCTGGATGCCTCCTTTTCTCTTCCTCCTGAAGGACCCAAATTCAGGGAAGAAGAGGAGGGTGGAGCTCATTCTGACTTTAGCAAAACATCTGCGACGATCTGAATGGGCACAAAGCCAGAGCAACATTGGACCTTCGGATAGGAGAGGTCCCGAGATCCGCCCTCAACCTGAACTTAAGAGCGGAGGAAGCCAAGAGAAAAAGGCGATTTGAGTTGGGGGGAGTGGGGTTGTTATATGTGGCGGAAGCCCAGATTCCTACACTAAGCCTGGCTCCGCAGAACTGGCTCCTTCCGGACTTAACATCTGGAATGCCTTATTAAATCACAATCAGGCAGTAAGCCAGGCCCGTGTTTCAGGGGCGGTGGAGGGCTCCCAGGTTGCTACAGGGGCCACAAACCAGGTGGGAGCCCAGTCGTTCCCCCTGGATTCTGGCTGGCTGGCGATAAACAGAGGAACATGGTTGCAAAACGCCAGAAACGGAGACATTGAAAACAGATCCATTCCTGGGAGTCTTGCAACATACGTTAAGCCATAAGTACATTTGGGTGGAGCAGGACTCTGGACATTCAACAAGTCTCATCTTCCCTCCTCCCCCGGCCCGCCCAGCTGTTCTGGAAGGATAAAGAGATCTGCTCTCTGGAGCCAGAGCAAGCATCCAGAGTTGTTTCTGGATGGCTGCCTGGGACAAGTGACCCTCCTCTTGCATTGATGCTCCCTGTGGGGGGAAGCCCTGAAGTTGAAAATTTGGGTCTCTCGCCCAAACTGGGCCTCTTTTGTTCTACGCTTCCTCCAAAGGACCCTGCCTTGCATTGAAAAGACAAAAAAAATCCAGTAATTGTTTTTCCAGGAATGAGCAGCTGATGGGGAGCCTGCTGGGTCTAGCCAAACTTCTCCCCGCTCCCAAAACTCAGTGCAAAAATACGGACAACTGGATTCATAACTTTAAAAAGCCCCCCCCCCCCGCCCCCAGATTACTCTCTGGCAGAGCAGACCTTTTCATTCCCTGAAAAAACTCATTTTGGAAAGTAAGCAATCCAGTTGATTAAACACAGATCCTTAACTCGGTCCTTCTTGAGGAAAAAGCTCTCCTGCGGCCAGAAAGTTTGATTTTATCAGCCTCTCTTGAGCAGATTCAGCCATACCCCGCTATCCCTTTGGGCCTCTAATTTCAGGCTCAAGCCCCTTCGGACCCCTGTGATCTATGCCAGGCACTAATGTCAAAGCAACAGCAAAATAAAGGTTTCGCTTTTTTATTTAGATCTGCGCAATAACGAAACTAACACATGTACGGTATTTTTTTTTTTTTTAAAAAAACATCCTCAAAAATGTGATGCAGAAAAAGAGAACGACGCAGTGTTTATTTGTAAACGTAAGTAAACATCCGTAGTAACTGGAGGGGAAGTCAGAGTCCCAAATCCTTTGGCAGCTTCCTCTTACAATGAAAAACAGCTGGTTCTAAGCAGCCTGTCAGCTGAATTCGCCTGGGGTGGGTGGGTGGGGGCTTCTCTCCCAGCGTGAAGGAAACCAAGTGGATTCTGAAGGTTTTCTGCTACACAGAGGAAGCGCATTCACATATATATCCCCTTCTGCGGGCACAGTTTGGAGTAGAGCACCATGGAAATGTCAGCCATAAAAATAAAATTAAAAAATGCCCATATCATTCGGAGGCCCAGGCACAAAAGAGAGCCCGTGTTTATTCTAAGAGGTGGGAATCGGGACCCCGGGAGTCTGACGGGGCTGCTACACATTTTGTTCGAACGTCCAGGAGTGTTTCGGTCAGGAAGGCGCCTTCCTTGGGAGGCTCAGCCCCACTCCTGACCCTGCAAAGTGCCCGTTAAGGATATCCTTGACCAGAGAAGGTGCTGCGATGCCTCCTGCTGGCTGTAAGGGCCAGAAGGGCCAGCTTGCAAAGAGAGGGGGGGACAGGTTCCAGATTCTTCTGCAGCCTCCCCCCCTCCATGGGAGATGTCCCATTTTTCCAGTCTCCGGGGGGGGGGGGGGGAATGCCCCCGAAATAGGCAACGGGTATCCAGAGGCTAAATAAAGGTGGAGTCCAGATGGTCGCTGTCCTTGGTACTTTTGGCCCGAGCACCGAAGAGCTGCTTGATAAGGGCAGACTTCTCCTGCTCCAGCTGGGTGATCCGGTGGCCTTTCTCCGTCACCTCCTGGAGGGGGGGGGGTAAAGCAGTGTTAGCAAAGTAGCCAGTGGGGGCCTTCTCCCCCCCACCAAAAAAAGGGGGCTTCTGCTCCCCGCTGACCTTGGTGAGAAGCCTGTTCTGTTCTTTCAGCATGTTGATGGTCTGTTGTGGCCCTAGGGATGGGGTGGGGCCCAGCAGAGTGGCCGGCGGGCTGTGGGAGACGGTGGGGCTTGAGTTCCCAGGCTGAAGAGAAAGGCACATAACAGGTTTCTAGTCCTTATGGGCAGCGCAGGCAGATGCCAGCAAAGTTGATTTATGTGATTTGTATGACAGGGTAGCTCCCCCCTCCCAACCCCAACCCCCCATTGCACCTCACCTTGGCAGAGAGGGAGAGCAGCTGGCAGAGGCACTGGGGGACGAGATGGTTCAGCGGGATCCGGCTCTCCTCTTCCTGCTGGGAAGAAAGGGGAGGGGGTCTGTGGTTGGGTCGCCCCTCCGAGCAGGCCAGCCAGCCCTCCCTTTCTGGGTGGCGATTCCAGGGTCCCCCACCTGCCTCTCGCCCTCACCTGGCGGCCTTTGCTTTGCGCCAGCTGCTTCTGGTGCCCCTGCAGGCGATGGAGCTGCTGGTGGTACCAGCCCCGGGCCTCCTCTACCAGCTCCAGCCCCTGCAGCAGGAAGTCCTTCTCCTTCTCCAGCTCCTTCATCTGCTTCAGCTGCCAGGGGGCAAGGGCATCAGCGGGCAAGGCAGGCGCCCTCCCTTCCATCTCCACAACACACACCCCCTCCCAACCGCCAGACGAGAGGGCATGACGGGCACAGGCGCCTTTCCCCAGCTGGGAAAACTACAGTTCCCATTGCTCCCAGTGCACTACTGGAGAGAGCAAGCTGCAGGCCAGCAGGGGGAGCCTCCCTCTGCCTTGCCAGCTCCTCTGCCAGGCGGGGATTGAGGGAGGGGGGGCACAGGAGTGGGAATACCATCTCGTAATCCACTCCGTGGGTGATAGTGTGTCTCCGCCTTTCCCCTCGAATGCTCAGCTGCCTCCGTGGCTCCTTGTAGGGACCCTCGTTTCCCACCTGCTCCCTGGGCGGCTTCCGGCTCTCACTGGCCTCTCCTGCTGCAGAGAGGAAGAGGAGTGGCAGAAGGAGTCCCAGTTTAAGGGGAGGGGCTCTTGGTAAACCCACCACTCACAAGGAAGCAGCAATGTTGATCCTTTCTTCCCCTTTTTTTCCTCCAAATTTAAAACTCCTTTTGCAATCTGCCCTCTGATGGGGGGGGGGGCTGTTTCTCCCGGGTGCAGCCCCCAGACCCTGGGACTCACCCCCCCTCGCTCTTGAATCAGCTTTTCCCCTTCACGTCCCACCAGGGACCCCCCCTCCCGTTTCGCAATTAAACCCAAATTTTTCAGAGTTGTGTGATCGGCCATCAACCAGGGGAAGCTTCCCAGCTAAAAGAACTCTGCACGTGGGCAGGGAAGCTCCCGAGCTCTTTCCCGATCCCTCACCGGCTCGCTTGCCCTGCAGCTGCTGCTCCGCCCGGCCGCCGCGGCTGCTCCGCTCCAGGCTCCGAGAGGCGTGGGGGGCCCGTTTCAGCGGCGGCGTCGGGGGGCCGCCGGGGGGGCCGGGCGCTCGGGCCGCGACTTTCCCGCCGGGGCCGTCGTCTGCCTCGGGGCCCAGGAGCGCCAGCCGGAGGCCCAGCACGAAGCGCTCGAAGGTCAGGTAGCCGCTGGCCGGAGCCGCTCGGCGCAGCCCCTCAAGGACCCCCGGCGGCAGCGGCCCCGCTTCCCCGCCCGGCTGCAGCCAGCGCGACTCGATCTCGCGCAGGTGGACGTAGCCGCGCCGCCGCTCGTCCAGGATGTCGTAGAGCGGGCGGAGGCTCTGCAGAAAGGCCCGCGGCGGACCCTCCGCCCTGCGCTCCGGCGCCATCGGGGCTCGGCCGGCGGACAATGGGGCGGCCGGCGGGCAGCGGAGCTCGCGTGACGTCAGCCGCCCGCCGTTCATTGGACGCCCGGCCCGGCCCCTCGACGCCCATTGGCTCCTCCGCCCCGCCAGCTGGTTTGATTTCGCCGTGCGGCAACGCCGGAGCCTCCCGGGCAGCCGTCGCCTCGGCCGCTTCTCCCCTCCCCACGCGAGCCCCGGAGGGGATGGGGGCAGGGGGCGCCCGCGGCCCCCGGCCCAGGGGGCGCCGCTGCTTCCCTTTCGCCCTCGGCCCCGCTGCCCCCGCTGCCCCCGCCCCGCAGCGGGGCTCCGAGGCCGGGAGCTCCGCCTGGCCGGACGGGGCGGGACCGGCGGCTGAGCCCAGCAGCTGAACGGCCGTTTGGGGGAAGCGGCGGAAGGGCGCCTGGGGGATTCTGCCCGCTCCCGCCGTGCCCGGCGATGGGGCCGCCGGAGGAGGCGATGCGGGAGCGCTTGGAGCGCGCCGGCCAGCCCCACCTGCTGCGCTTCTGGGCCGAGCTGGGACCGGCGGAGCGGGAGGCGCTGCTGGGGCCGCTGGCGCTGCTGGAGCCCGAGGAGCTGGCCGCGCACTGTCGCCTGGCGGCCCAGGCCTGCGCCCGTCAGCAACAACCCTGCCCGGAGAAGCTGGACGGCCTCATGGAGCCCCTCCCGCCCGAGGTGGTGGGCAGCGTGGGCAGCAGCGACCCGGAGGCTCTGCAGCGGTGGGAGGATGAAGGTGGGTTACCTGCCTGGCGAGGGGCCGGAGTGCTGGGGGTGTCCCTCAAGAGGGCTGGGCTGATGCCAGCTGTACCTTCTGTCCTCCAGGCCTCCGGCAGATCTCCCAGGGCAAGGTGGCGGTGCTGCTGCTGGCTGGCGGGCAAGGGACGCGTTTGGGGGTGCCCTACCCCAAGGGCATGTTCGACGTGGGCCTGCCCAGCCACAAGACCCTCTACCAGATCCAGGCCGAGAGGATCCGCAAAGTGGAGCAGCTGGCAGGCCAGAAGTTTGGCTCGTGGTGCCTGGTGCCCTGGTGGGTCCCACAGCCGTGGGCGGCTTAAGCAGTGGCAGGAAGGGATTCGGGGTGGGAGATCTGCTAACGCCGGGGGGATCCGGCTTCTCTTGCAGGTACATCATGACCAGCGAGTTCACGCTGGGGCCGACGGAGAAATTCTTCCGGGATCATCATTATTTCAACCTGGACGAGTCGAACGTCATCCTGTTTGAGCAGAGGATGCTGCCGGCCGTTTCCTTTGACGGGAAGGTGATCCTGGAGGAGAAGGGCAAGATCGCCATGGCGCCAGGTGTGCGACTCTTTTCTGGCACGGGGGAGGGAGGGAGCACTTCCGGGACTTTCCCTGCAGTTTGTCTGCACTCGCCTTTGACATCGAAGCCCCTTCTGGAATAAGGGGCCCACGGTAGCCGAAGGTAAGTGGGAACGCCAGCGGTGAGCAGAGGGCTAGAAAGCCGCTGCTGCCTCCTGTGTTGCAGATGGCAACGGTGGCTTGTATCGTGCCCTGGTGGACCACAAGATCCTGCAGGACATGCAGCGGCGGGGCGTCCAGTTCGTGCACGTCTACTGCGTGGACAACATCCTGGTCAAAATGGCGGACCCCGTCTTCATTGGCTTCTGCGTCTCGAAAGGAGCGGATTGCGGGGCCAAGGTGAAAGGGGCGGGGTGGCCTGGTTTAAGCCCAGCCTCTTTCGGTGCCGCGTCTCCCGAAATGAACGGCCCCCGAACGCCGCCTTTGCAGGTGGTGGAGAAAGCCTACCCGGCCGAGCCTGTCGGGGTGGTGTGCTGCGTGGACGGAGCCGTTCAGGTGGTGGAGTACAGCGAGATCGTTGCGGAAACGGCCGAGGAACGCAGTCCCGATGGCCGCTTGGCCTACTGGGCAGGAAACATCTGCAACCATTTCTTCAGCCTCGACTTCCTCCGGGAAGTAGCCAAGTAAGTCCCTTGACCCCCCATCTCCACCCCCAATCAGCACCGAGGGGGCCCCAAAGCGGGCTGAGCTTTCCAGGAGCAAAAACAAGGGAAGAGAAGAGAGGTTCTTGGTGCTTAATTTGATCCAAGGAGGTCTCCCTGCTTTTAATCTGGACATGGGGGGCTGTTGGAGGTAATTTAACTGCTCTGCCAAACTGCCAGTCAGCTGAGGGTTATTCAGGAGGAGGGGAAAAAACGACATGTGTCTGAACAAACCACAGGGAGGCTTCCCGATAGTGAAATTGCGAAACGGTTTCCAGGGAATCGCCAAAAATCACATGCTGAGACACGAGAAATTTCTGTTCCCCTTTTTGTTCATCCCGAACAGCCGAGTCGGGCATTCCCCCATTCAGCTCTTTTCCCTCCCAGGGTTGAAAAAAACTTCCCAGGCTGCGTGGGAGTAAAATTGGGGGGTGTCTCCCACAGGGGGGAGGGGCTGCTTCTTGGTGTGGGGAGACCCCAGCTGGGCTGAGGATGGTCCTGGCTGGTTTGAGGGGCCGGGCCGCCTGAAGAGAGTCCTGGACTTGGAAAGCTGGGGGAGAGACCTCGTTGGCAGAGCCGGTTCTCTCCTCCCCAGGCAATTCGAGTCGCAGCTGACGCCCCATGTGGCCATCAAGAAAGTCGCTTGCGTGGACGAGGAAGGCCGCCGGCTGGCGCCGCTCAAGCCCAACGGGATAAAGCTGGAGAAGTTTGTGTTTGACGTCTTCCCATTTGCTAAGTTAGTGGCCGATGCCTCTCTTCCCTTTCCTTTGGGCCTGGAGACTCTGCTGTGGAACAGAGCCGGCTGCGGAGGGGAGGGGGCGGCAGGGAGGGGGCAATGCAGCCTTCCAGGTTTCTGCATTAACATAAAGTCTGCAGAAGCATTGCACACACACACACAAACACACCAGAGGTGGGTTGCTACTGGTTCACACCAGTAGTGGAAATAGGGTCCGGGTTGCCAAACCGGTAGGGATAGCAGGCTGGCCCAGCCTCCCCGAACCGGTTCCCTGGTCATCCATGGCATTGGTAGCATGTTTTTTAGGCATTTTATAATGTTCGGCGCATGCACAGAACAATTTTAAGGCAACTGTGCAACATATGGCGTGCACACACTTGAAGCGAACCGGAATAATGTCACCAGCAAACCCCCCCCCCCACACCACTCTGCAGCTGGCTCATCTGGGCCCCCTCCCTATTTCAGAGGTGTCCTGTGCAGATCAGTGGTTGGCATGAAGGTGCAGGGGGAAACCTGCTCTTGGGGGTGGTACATCTGTTCTGCGCTGGGAGTTGAAAGAGAGGCGTCCATGGTGAGCAGCTGAGCCAGAATTTCACCTGGCAAAACAGGTGGGGAGTGACATTCCCCTCTGTGGGTATCTCAAAAGACCTATCACCATATAAAGGAATGAAGGGTGAACCACAGTTATGTGGGCATTGCCTCCAATGTTTCACTAGCTTGGCATTGCCAAATAAAACAACCTAGAATTAAACTATCTGCTGGCCAATTTTAAGCACCCAACTCTTTGTTCCTGGATTGGCAGGAACTTTGTCGCTTTTGAAGTCCCGAGGGAAGACGAGTTCTCCCCCCTGAAGAACGCAGACACAGCTGCCAGGGACACGCCCACCACGGCACGACGGTCCATCCTGTCTCAGCATTACCGTTGGGCCGTCAAGGCGGGGGGAAGATTCGTGGCAGAGGGCGGGCAGCTGATCCCGGAAAAGGAGAGGTGGGTTTGCTTTGCTTGATCAGCCCGGTTGGCCCCGAGGCTTGGCAGGGGCGAAGGGGCAACCTCGGCCCCCTGCTGCGACGCCCTGGGTGCACAGCCGCCATTGGGCTTTTGGTTTAGTGGGTTGTGTGAATCGGCTACGTGTCTGATTCAATTCAACCTCCTGAAAAGTGTTTATGGAGTAGGGTGGGAATGTTTTAAAGGTAAGTCAATATTGATTTCTACTATTTAAATTGGGGATGTTGAAACAACTGTCACTATTTACCAGGCACCCATGAAAGGGCTACTTGAATGGTTAACAATCAATATAAAAACTCTCCCATGTTCAAAGGCAATTTAGTTGAATTGGATATTTAAATCTAGAATTATTATCCCAGTCCCAGATTTGGTTATTCCAGGGAATAAACTTTCATGCATTTGGACCTTTATTATCCTATAAGAGCCAAGGTGGCGCAGTGGTTAGGGTGCAGTACTGCAGGCCACTTCAGCTGACTGCTATCTGCAGTTCGGCGGTTCAAATCTCACCGGCTCAAGGTTGACTCAGCCTTCCATCCTTCCAAGGTGGGTGAAATGAGGACCCAGATTGTTGGGGGCGATATGCTGACTCTGTAAACCGCTTAGAGAGGGCTGAAAGCTCTATGAAGCGGTATATAAGTCTAACTGCTATTGCTATTGCTATCCTCCAGCGTAAGGTGCGTTCGTGTGTTTGTGGAGAGCCTGAAATGTCTTTGTTTCCCTGCCTTTCTCCAGTTTCGCCCAAGACGAGGAACCACCTGCTGTGTGTGAGATCTCGCCTCTAGTCTCTTACTTTGGAGAGGTCAGAAAAATTATTCTCTGTTGAGCTCCAAAAGGGTTGGATATCTGTAGCTAAAGGGTTAGGACTGGTTTTTGCACTGACTCGGGAATAAGGGCAGCAGAATTCTTTGTAAACTTTTACTCCCTGTGTTTTTTTCCCCCTTTGTTCCCCAAAGCAAGGAAAGAGCCAGAATTTAGCAGTAGAAGCTTTGCTTTGCACGTAAACAATGCTAATATTAAATTAGGCCTGGTGCACCTAGGAACCCTTCCCTTGTTTTGTAAACATTGTTTTAAGAGCAGGTGATTGGTGCCGTAAAGTGCGAAGCAGCCTGGTGAGGCCTCTACCTGCAAAAAGCCTGAAAAAATATAAAACAATTGGTGGAAAATAATATGAACGCAGAAGGTAGAAAGCGGTGGATATGGGGAAAATCCAGAGTGTGTATAAAGTATAGAAAAGGATTGGTTTTAAAAATAAAGAATGGTTTGTAATTGTTGCAGAAAGCAGAGATAATGAAAACAAAATTTCTCCATCGTTAACTTTAATTTTGTAATTCTGTTTTTAATTCTATTTTATCACACAGTTCATCTCTGCCTTTGGGGTTTTTCTAGCCTTTGAGGTGTCCTAAAACAATCCCTCCACATTCAGTCTGACAAATTCTTCTTCTTTTTTTTTTTTTTTTGTGCAGGGGCTGGAAAAATATATCCGGGGCAAAAATCTTCCATCTCCGTTTCTTCTTGATGAAAGCAAAGCTGAATTTTTAGCTTTGGATGAAGCTGGAGAGCTCAATTTTGGGGGAAAGGTCCCTATTTCTTTTAAAAACTAAAGCAATTCTTTTTAGAAAAAAAAGTAACTTTGAAAAAGAGTGGTTTTTTTTTTTTTGAGAAGCAAGGCATGTTTTACCTTCCTGGAGGAAGGTCAGGAAAATGACCGGATATCTGAGAATTTTTCTTCATATTAAAATGAATTTTAAGAGCAGCCCTGAGGATGTGTGTTTCTTGTGTTTCTGCATTCTTAAGTGTTGTGACCCTCCAGCAGCCAGCGGAGCTGGCAGCAGATTCAGACAATGGGGAGGTTGGGGAGGAAGATGGGCCAGTCCTGGAGTCTGGGGAAGGCTCTGATGAGGGCTCTGTGTCGGCGGCAGAGAAAGGGCCAGGGCCATCTGGGAGTTATCACTTGCTTTCAGAGTCAGACATCAGTGAGGCAGATGAACAGGGGGAGCCTGTTCCCAGTGTGCGCATGTGCAGAGTTGCCAGATGAAGGGAAGAGCTAAAGAACAGGAGTCGACTTGGGAGAAAGGCCACAGGTGGATGATGAATGGCCCCTCCCAGAAGAAATAAAAGAGGAGCGAAAAGGGAGTGGAGTTTGCAGGAGACAATTAGTTCGCTTCATTGGTTCGTGGCTCTCCAAGACTCCTTCCCAAGTTCTGCAGGGATCGGCCTGGCAGCTCTCCAAGCAAGATAAGGTCTGTGACTGTAAATCCTCCCTTGAAAGACTTTGCTAGAGGTGAATGAGCAGAATCCATAGCAAATTAATAAAAGTTGGGGATCAGGAATTTGCTTCAGGCTCTTGGGAAGCCTCCGTCAGGACATTAAGGGGGTTGGCTGGAGATTTGATCAAGGTTGGGAGGGGGGCACATTATCACTTGATGCCGCCAATTTGCCTTCCAAAGATGCTCCTGTCTTCTCTTCATCTTCCTTACAAGCCTTAAGAATCAGCTAGGAAGGGCAGCACAGAATACAAAGCATCAGGCTGGCTACGAGAGGAACAAAACATTGGCTTTGGAGAGGGGATGGGAGGGCCTTCAGAGAGTCACGTGGATTCCCTTCCTAGAGTTGTGGGTTGGGTTACGTGGCGTGCCAAATTTCGGTTCTCACGTGCTATTTTGATCCGGCTCACCCGCCGCCTGCTCTTCTCCCAGTGAAAGACTAGAGGGCGCTGTGGCAACTTAACCTCTCCAAGAAAGGAGGGTGTCCGCGACGTGCCTGCGCGGCCGCTCTAGGCTTCCCCCCTCTCGGTGCCGCGGACAGCAACAGGAAGAAACATGGCGGCGGGCGGAGGGGAGCTCCGCGGCTCCTGAAGGAAAACCGTTCGCCGCCATGTACGCCGCCACCTCCTCCTCCTCTTCTCCGCCGCCGCCGCCGCCGCCACTCCTGTCCCCCCCGCGGCGGGACTTCATCTCGGTCACGCTCAGCGGCGGCCAGTTCCAGGCGGGCGGCGGCGGCGGCGGCTACAACAACAGCAAGGCCTGGCGGAGGCGTTCCTGCTGGCGGGTGAGAGGATCCATAGAGTCGGGACGGGGCAGAGGGGCTCCACGGCGCCCTCTAGGGGATAGGCAGCGGGCGGGAGCGGCCTTTGCCCCGCGCCCCCTGGCGGCGGGGTAGGAATTGCAGCGCCTGGGCCACTGCGGGACTGGCCCCTTCCCGGAGCGGAACCGCTGCACGATGGGGGGAAGCCCGCAGGTCGAGCCTTCCCTGGCCTGAGTGGGGCTGGGAGGCGCCAGGAGCGGCTGCTGACGTGTGTCTTCGGGGTTTGCTGTCCGAGGGGCGGTGTTGGAAAGGCAGCCAGGCTGAACAGACCAAGAAGCCTCGCTCTTTTAGCAGGGGAGGCCTTGCAGAGTCCCACCAGGTCGTTGGTTTGTTTCATATATTTATTTTGGTTTGTCAGGAGCAAACAAGTATGAATATAACATATAAGCAGTAGAGGAATAAGCAGGTATAGGTACATGTATAAGAAAGGAGTACAAATCAATGGGGACAGCAGGACAGGGACGGTACGGACTCCGAGGAATGGGGAGAGGTCCATGGTAGACAGTTTAAGGTTGAAGTCCTTGGAGAGCCAGCCAGTCTTGAGGGGAGCCAGTCCTATGGGCCCATTTTACAGGGGAGGAATGCCGAGGCCTAAAGAGAGGGAATGGAAGAGGCAATCAAGGCTCAGGGTGGGATCTCTCTGCTTTTTGCTGGCAGAGGAAAACGTTTGCAGGGATTGGGGGCAAGGGAAAAAGGGTTAATGCACAGCCTTGCATGAGCCAGTCTCATGGGCCCATTTTACAGGGGAGGTGGGCTGAGCCCAAGGAGGGAGGGAGAGAGAGAGAGAGAGGAAGGGAGGGAGGGAGAGAGCTAATTGGCATAAAATCTGGGTGGAATCTATATTTATTTGTTTATTTCATTTGGTTTGTCAAGCATGAATGAGAAAACAAGTATGAATATAACATATAAGCAGTAGAAGAATAAGCAGGTATAAGTATGTACATAAGAAAGGAGTACAAATCAACGGGGACAGCAGGAGAGGGGCGGAAGGCGTGCTGGTCCGTTTATGAGCAGTCCCTTTTCGGACCTCTGAGGAATGGGGTGAGGTCTACGGTGGGCAGTGTCAGTGACCATCAAAGTAAACCCGTTTCCTCCGTGGATTGCAACAGGCGTAAATATGGTTTTGAAGGACTCCTGTTTGTTGCAGATCAAAAGGTGTGTGATTCCTGTGGCGCCTGGTCAAATATTTCTGGTGTTTGGCAGCTTTAGGATCCCCAGAACTTTCTGCTCTTGAGTAGAACCTGGTCTACCCAAATATGGGGCAGAGCACATACGGCTTCCGCTTTCAGCCCCAATCCAGGGGGCTTCGCAGGCAGTCACTTTCATGACAAACTTTTTTTGTGTTAAATTTATATTTTACCAACAAAGAAATAAAGGGAGACTAGTATAGATCTGAGGGACGCAGGGGCTAAGAGGCTGAGCTTGTCGGTCAGAAAGGTCGGCGGTTCAAATCCCTAGTGCTGAGTAACGGAGTGAGCTCCCGTGACTTGTGCCCAGCTTCTGCCAACCCAACAGTTTAAAAGCACCTAAAAATGCAAATAGAAAAAGAGAAACCACCTGTGGTGGGAAAGGAACAGCGTTCCGTGCGCCTTCGGGCGTTGAGTCATGCCGGCCACATGACCACAGAGACGTCTTTGGACAGCGCTGGCTCTTCGGCTTTGAAATGGAGATGAGCGCCGCCCCCTAGAGTTGGGAACGACTAGCACAGATGTGCGAGGGGAACTTTTACCTTTAGTATAGCTCTATTTCAAGCTATTTAGCTCTTTCCAGCTACCCAATGGCAGGTATGGCTAACTGACGAGAGTTAAATAGCTTGAAATAGATCTGTACTAGTCTCCCTTTTATTTCTTTGTCGGTAAAATATAAATTTAACACAGCTTGAGATAGATTGCATCTGGGCATGGGAGTTGTGTCCTTCTCTTTAAGATCAAAGGATAGGGTGGATTAAGAATCCATCAAGTTCAGGATCTCACACGCCATAAAATCCAGTTTGGTGCCTCTGGGTGTGTCAACGGTTACCCAATTACGCACAGTTTTTAAAACTCCGCTGCCTTTGATCCTGAAAGCGTGGCTGGAAACGGACAGGCTTTGCCTCCACTTAGATAGTTTTGTTTTTCAGAGAAATGTTCCCTGGCAGCAGGTGCATTTCTCGTTACTGGATCATTTCGAGAAAAGAGAGGACGCATTTAGGGGCGTGGCAAGTAACCGCGAGCTGTTGCTCGCCTTCCAAGGAGCTTCTCCTTTGAGACATTGAGCGGAGAGGTGGTTGTGCGTGTCGGGCAGCTGCCGTCCCACTGAATACGGGAGAAGCGGAGAGGAGGCAGGCAGCAGCCTTGTTCCAGGCGCCATGAATTGCATTGTACGTAAGGATTTCTTCCTCATTCAAGGCTGAGAGGAGGAGGGTATTCGCCAAGGGGCAGGAGAGAAGCAGTGGCTGTTTTCCTGAGGCATGTCGTGGGGGAGACGTGGGTTGACCCTGGGCTTGGAGAGGCTCCTTTGTTGCCTGCCATCAATCACCAAGTCAGAAGGGTTTCGTTCTTTTGATTCTGCTGTGAAGCGCCTCCTCTATCCAAACAAATATTTCAGCTGTAATACTTGGCATACAAAGATAGCAATAGCAGTAGACTTATATACCGCTTCATAGGCCTTTCAGGCCTCTCTAAGCGGTTTACAGAGAGTCAGCATATTGCCCCCAACAATCTGGGTCCTCATTTTACCCACCTCGGAAGGATGGAAGGCTGAGTCAACCCTGAGCCGGTGAGATTTGAACCGCTGACCTGCTGATCTAGCAGTAGCCTGCAGTGCTGCATTTAACCACTGCGCCACCTTGGCTCTTAACAGGGAGGACCCAGATTGTCTCCCAGATAACAGGGAGGGGCGAGTAGGCAGCGTACAATGATCTTTGGGAGTGGGGTGGGGGGGACACTCATGCAGAGGGGTTGGGGGTCCGTCTGTGTTTGCAGGCTGACGGTTCCTTTTGCAATGTTCGCCCTCAGAAATGGAAGCAGCTGTCCCGCCTCCAGCGCAGCATCATCCTCTTCCTCTTTGCCTTCCTGGTGGTCTGTGGGATCAGGACGTACGCCAATATGGCCGACCCCTGGAAAAGTAAGCGCCTGCCAGATCTCCTGCCCGTAGGTTAACTGTTGCGTAATGGAAGTGGCTTCCTTTTGAAACGCCTAAAACCACAATCCTCCACCTGCCTGCGCAGAAGCTCTGCGTCTCCCTGGAGCTACCTGGGGCTGATTTCCAAGTAAAGGGTTATTCTGCTTTGTGGCCCTACTGTGACAAAGTAGTTTTTAGAGAAATTAAAATGTGTCTCGGCTTTTTCAAGCTCCCAAACTTCCAAGCATTGTTTTGGTCGCGGGTTTTTGTTTTCAATTGTGTGGGAACCAGGAGGTTTCGCGGAAGGAAATGATTTAGTGTTCCTTTCTTTCTTGGAGCCAACCTTGAGCGGTTGGTTTCACACCATTGCATCAGGTTCATGGCAATTAATGTCTCCGTGCAGGTGAGACCAGCCGATCTTTGGAGGAGCAGAAGGCGGACCTGGAGATCCCTGGATTGAATCCAGCAAATCAGGCCATTCTCCCGATCCCCCAGAAAGCCGATGCCAATCTCAGGGACCTTTCACCTCAAGTAATTCCCCCCCTTCCTCCTCCCCCCCTCCCCCCTATTATCTTATTGTAAGCTAAGGGGAGGGTCAGCAGCTTTTAGGCAGCTCGGCTGCGTTTGTTTTTCAATCTGGCCTTTGAACTTTCTACCTGGAAGGAATTTTTCTAAGCGGACTGATCCCCAGACTAGCCTTTGTCAACTGGATCACTGAATCACCTGCCTTAGGCCAGTGGTTCCCAAACTTGGCAACTTTAAGACTTGTGGACTTCAACTCCCAGAATTCTCCAGCCAGCAGAGCTGGCTGGAGAATTCTGGGAGTTGAAGTCCACAAGTCTTAAAGTTGCCAAGTTTGGGAACCACTGCCTTAGGCCAACGGGGCAGCCTAACACGACTGGAGCGGTTCTCCTTTTTCCCTGCCGCCTTTGAAGCATTTAGACTTCCAGCTGTGATTTCTCCACTCCTGCCCATCCACCGATTCCTTTGCATTCTTTTTTTCCCCCCTCCAGAAACCTCCGAAACAGGTTCCTGTCCGTCGAGGGCCTCCGAACCTGCAGATCCGGCCACCTTGGCGGGAGGCGGAGGCCAGGTCCCAAGAAGCGGAGGGGAAACCTGGCCTGGCACCTCAGGTGGAGAACCCGGAGAAGCCCGTCATTAGGTGAGCTGTTTGCCTCTCTCGGTTTCGCCTAAGACGGTTTTGGGCTCCTGCACGTTTTAGTAACGTAGGGAAGATGGGATGGTTGAGTGGCAGGTGAACGGGTCACAGCTAACAGAGGCCTGGCCTGAGGATGCCGGGAGCCATGCCCACAAGGACTGCCCACTTGTGCCGATTGGGCAGGGAAGGCGCTGTAGAATGCTCCCCTATGACCGGGGGTGTGTGTGTCTTTGTGCCACTGGCTGTAGCGTAGAGTAGAGAAGGCCATAAAAAGCCTCTTTCTGCAGCTGGAGGGGAGCCGTGATTGAGCCCAACCCGAGCCCCGAGCCGCCTTCCAAGAAAACAAACCACCTGGGGAGGCCTTCTGCCGTGGCATCCGAGGACCAGAAAGAGCCAGGTAGTGGGCAGGGCTCGGCTTAACCCAGGGGGGGGGGGGGCTTTGCTGAGGTGGCAGCCGGTTCCACCACAAAACCGCGCCCGACTAAACCGTGTCGTTGACGTCATCAACAGGGCGACAACAGCGCGGAGACAGAAACACGCTGTAAACCCTAAACCTAAAATTAACACCTAAACCTAACCCCCCTAAACCTAATCCTAACCCTAATCCTAACCCTAAACATAACCCTAAACATAACAACCTAACCCTAATGCTAAACCTAACAACCTAACCCTAATCCTAACCCTAAACCTAACCCTAAACCTAACAGCCTAACCCTAAACCTAACCCTAACCCTTAACCTAACCCTAAACCTAATCCTAAACCTAAACCTAACCCTAACCCTAACCCTTAACCTAACCCTAAACCGAACCCTAAACCTAATCCTAACCCTAAACCTAACCCTAACCCTTAACCTAACCCTAAAGCTAACCCTTACCTTAAGTTGAATCGGCTTGCTTTCAAAGCGCTATTTAAAGCGCCCTTCTTTCTCCGCGCTGGCTGTTGTCGCCCTGTTGATGATGTCAGCGACGTGGTTTAATCGGGCGTGGTTTAGTCAAGCGTGGTTTTGACGGGTCACGGTGGCAGCCCACCCCCTCTTCCTCCTGTGACGAAGGCCTTTCCCCTCCAGAGCAGCTCCCGACGTCTCTCCCTCCCTCTTCCAGGGGCCCTCAATAAGCGCCAGCTGGCCGTGATCGAAGCCTTCCGCCACGCCTGGAAAGGCTACAAGGAGTTTGCCTGGGGTCACGACGAGCTGAAGCCCATCTCCAAGTCCTTCAACGAATGGTTTGGCCTGGGGCTGACGCTCATCGACGCGCTGGACACCATGTGGATCTTGGGCTTAAAGGCAGGTCCGTGCCTCGCCTGCCGGTTGGCTCGGCCTTCCTCCCACAGCCAGGGGAGTCTGGAGGAGGCCTTAGGCACAGCGGGCTCCCTCCTTTCCCCTCTGCCTTCGCCCGCCCACAAAAATCCAGCCTTGTAGGTTGAGGCGGCTGCCTCTGAGGGGCGCCTGTTTGGAGGGAGAGCCTCTTCTCAGCGTAGGCGGAATCCGGAGGCCGATCCTTGGCCGAGCTTTTCCCTTCCTGGCTGAAGCTCCTGGTGGTTCCTTTCCTTATGCAGAGTTCAAAGAAGCCCGAGAGTGGGTCGCCAAGGAGCTGGACTTCAAGAAGGACGTAGATGTCAATCTCTTTGAGAGCGCCATTCGTATCCTGGGGGGCCTTCTGAGCACGTACCACTTGTCTGGGGACAGCCTCTTCCTGGAAAAAGCGGTAAGCATCTTGCTGGCCTCTGAAGACCCCCGGAGGGCCCCTCCCCTCCTCAGAAGGATCAGGAAGGCCTCTGAGTCGGTCTCTCCTCTCTCCCAGCACCAAAAAACGGTCGCTCGCTCTCTCTCTCTCTCTCTCTCTCTCTCTCTCTCTCTCTCTTTCTTTCTTTCTTTCTTTCTTTCTTTCTTTCTTTTTCTCTCCCTCCTACCCTTGTGCAATTTCTCCCTTGTTCAGAAAGACATCGGGAGCAGGCTCATGCCAGCCTTTAACACCCCTTCCAAGATCCCCTTTTCGGATGTCAACATTGGGAAGGGCACTGCCCACCCCCCACGCTGGACCTCTGACAGCACTGTGGCCGAAGTGACCAGCATCCAGCTGGAATTCAGGGAGCTCTCGCGCCTGACCGGTGAAGACAAATTTAAGGTACCAGGGAGTGGTGCAGGGGGTGGATTGCCTAGGCTCCTTCCTCTTAATGTCTATGCTGGGAGGCGTGGGGGGGGGCACGCAGAGGGGAAGAAACCACTTAATCATGAAGGGGGGACATCTTCAGCTTTTGGGGCAGTCAGGGCAGTGGTCTCCAACCTTGGCCACTTTAAGACCTGTGGACTTCAACTCCCAGAGTTCCTCAGCCAGCAAAGCTGGCTGAGGAACTCTGGGAATTGAAGTCCACAGGTCTTAAAGTGGCCAAGGTTGGAGACCACTGAGTTAGGGTACAGAATTTGGGCTAGTCCATCTCCCTCTTTGCTATTCAGTTGCAGTAGACGGTAAAGAGAAGAAAGGAAGCTCGGAGGAAACGTGTCTCTTGATAGACTAGTAAAGGCTTTCTGCTTTTCTTCTTGGGACGCAGTTCCCTCAGGGCATAGAGAGTGTAACACACACACCCCCCACCCCAGGTTGAGCTTTGATGGAACCGGGTCCATTCCCTCAGAATCCTGGCTGCTACACGTACCCCGGAACCCCCTTGGTGTGCGGCTTCTCCTGGTTCTGGTTGCAGAGGAAGAGGGCACCACAGCTCCCTTGCTGTTTGTCCCTTTGCTTCCTAGAACGCGGTGGACAGGGTGATGAGGCACGTCCACTCCCTCTCCGGCAAGAACGACGGCCTGGTGCCCATGTTTATCAACACCAACAGCGGGCAATTCACCCACCTCGGAGTCTACACCCTGGGGGCTCGAGCGGACAGCTACTACGAGTATTTGCTCAAGCAGTGGATCCAGGGAGGGAAGAAGGAGAACGAGTAATTCCTTTTCAAATCCCCTTCCTTCCTTCCTTCCTTCCTTCCTTCCTTCCTTCCTTCCTTCCTTCCTTCCTTCCTTCCACGCCTGGCAGGGTTTTCCGTGGAGAATCCTAGGGCTTTCCCTGCAAGCTTCGTAGTGGACGTTGGGTGGATTTGAAGCCAGGGTGGGAATAACTAGTTCATTCTCACAGCCAGGAATGCTTCCCTGCAGCTGGGCTTCTCGGGGAACCAGGCACGCGGGCACATACTCCCGTTCTCAGACACAGCGGCTGGCGTTGCTGCAGTTGACGGGATGAAGATAACCACAAATGAGCCAAATGCAAAAAAAAATTCTGGGAGGCACGAACGATGCAGCACCCCAGGGCCTTGCTAGCAGCATCCCAGCCACTAATGTTGGTGCCTTCTGCCCCCTCCCCCCAACAGGCTCCTGGAAGACTATGTGAAGGCTATCGAGGGCGTGAAGACGCACCTGCTCCGGAAATCTTATCCCAAAAGGCTGAGCTTTGTGGGGGAACTCGCTCACGGCCGTTTCAGTGCGAAAATGGTGAGCCTTCTTTTAGGGATGGGGGGAGGGGGGAGCAGAGGGGCTGCCCTTACCGAGTGTCTTGCGGTGAGTGGGTGGAATAAGGCAGAGTCTCTTGCTTCCTCTTCCGTGTTTACCAAGAGGGTTGCTGAGCCGTTGGGCACGTTTCCTCTCCCAGTTTCTGAACGGCAGCGGATGGTTGAATGAGTCAGGTTTCAGGCTCCCAGCCAGCGGTGCGTTTGCAGCCCTTCTGCTGGGCCTTTCAGTCCCGCAGAGAATCGGATCCCCAGCTGGACTGCCAGCACCTGCATTTCTCATAACTGCCTGCGCAGATCCCCCCCCTTCCTTCTTCGCTTCCACTGACACATCAGCTCCTCTCTTTCGAAAAAGGCGCCCCTTCTCAGAGGTGCCTGGCAATGCAGCCAGCCACGCGTGGTGTGCAGGGAGCCCAGGAGCTACTGCAGAGGTACTGCAGAGGAGAGGCCCTTGGGCAGAGGAAGTCTGGATCCCACAAGCTCTCCTCCCTCTGTGTCTCCGGAGCAGGATCACCTGGTCTGCTTCTTGCCTGGAGTCCTGGCCCTCGGCGCTCACAACGGGCTCCCTGCAGATCACCTGACCCTGGCGGCGGAGCTGGCGGAAACCTGCTACCAGATGTACGCGCAAGTGGAGACCGGACTGAGCCCCGAGATCGTCCACTTCAACATGCACCCGCAAAAGGACCGGAAGGACGTGGAGATCAAGGTGAGGAGCCGATCCTGCCCTGAGCGCCAATCGGGGCAACTCAGAGCCTGCCCTGTGGTGGGCATCCGAGCCACCCCCAGGCCCAGGAATGCCCTTCAGCTTCCCTTCTGCTCCCCTTTCCCCAGACCGCCGATAGGCACAACCTCCTGCGTCCCGAGACGGTGGAGAGCCTCTTCTACCTCTATCGCTTCACCGGCGATAAGAAGTACCAGGATTGGGGCTGGGAGATCTTGCAGAGCTTCAACCAATACACCCGGGTAAGCCTGGTATTAAATATTATGGATGTTTAGCTAAAACAGGATATGAGGATTTAATGTTAATGGAGGATTTTACAAATAAGTAAATGAAATGTCAGCATGGGGTTATGTATTGAATCTTGGTATATTTAAGGATGATGTTTAAATGACTATAGTCAAATAAAAGTGGAGGTATGATGATGTTAATATAGTAAATATTTGAGTTAAGATATTTGAATTAATATGAATTGTATTTGATGACGGTGGAAGAGATGCACAAAAGCCTTTTGTAACCAGATGATACACTTTCTACAATATGTAAAGAAGGAGGAGTTGTATATTTGTTTTGAAAATAAATAAATACACCCGGGTAAGCCTGAGCTTAGGGCAGCCCAGGCCGCCTGCTTCAGCAACGGGGGTCCCATCAGAGGGAGCGAGGAGAGGAGGAAACCCACCCACCCAGCCGGGGAGAATTGGCTGGGGTAAAGCAGGCTTTTTCCTAATTCAAGGTTTTTATTTTTTAACACAAATTTTTAACGTATTTTATAAACAAAGTGTTGTGTGGGTCTTTTACATCGTATACATAATCTATTTTATATCAGGTTCTTTTTTTCAATTTCAGTCATATTATATTCCCTTTCCGTATTTTTATCTTAAACTTATTTTCTTCTTAATATATAAACAATATCACTAATCGCCCTAATTTCTAATCTCTTACAATAGTATCATCTCAATTGCTAAGTATGTTTCTCAAATTCGCCATTCCAGTCTTTTATGTTTAATCTTCGTCTCTCAACTTGCATTTTCTTCAAGGTTCAACCAAATTATCCTTTCACCTTTCATGCTGGTACACACATCCTCAATTTTTACATACAGAACATTTAACTTAATTAATTATCCACAATCAACAATGTTACGATATTTCCCTTATATCTAAATTGACTACATGCCATTAATAATATTAATACAATTCCCTTTAATCTACTTATACGTCCCTTATTTCCCTTCCTCCTCCTCTAACCATTTCTCTTGGTCTCTCAAAGATTCCACTTCTTGCTAATTTTCTTTTCTCCCATTCTCCTAACTTCTTCTTTTCTTTCTTATTTAAACAAGTAAAGCAGGCTTTGCATCAGCAGCGCCCCAAACGAGCCAGGATGGGGAATCTTGATGGCCTTCAAATTCCAAACTTGGGTTCTCCCCTCCAGGTCCCGACGGGCGGCTACACCTCCATCGACAACGTCCAGAACCCCAGCAATCCAGAGCCCAGGGACAAAATGGAGAGTTTCTTCCTGGGCGAAACGCTCAAGTACTTTTTCCTGCTCTTCTCGGACGACGTGAACTTGATCAACCTGGACCAGTACGTCTTCAACACGGAGGCCCACCCGCTCCCCATCTGGCCGTCGGCATAAAACCGAAGCCGGGCGTCTGCCGTTCCCAGGTTCGACCCCGTCCCGATTCCAGGGACCCGAAGGGAGGCGTCTAGCGGCATTCCTGGTGAAGGGGAGAATTCCCGGAGGAATTGTACCTGAGGGAAGGTGGGAAATCACCGCCCCCCTCTCTGAAAAGGGGCACCCACACAAGGACCGGGCAAGCGGGCCCCTGCCGTGCCAGATCCGGCCTGGCCTAAGGGGGAGTGCAGGACTCACTTCGGCCCAGGGAGCGCCTCAAAACTAGCAAGGAGGGGATCCCCGTGGAGGCCCCAGCCTTCCTCCATTGCCTCCGTCCCGTTCAGTAGGAAAGGGTGCCCTTGTTCCCAGGTATCCCTCCCAGTATCCCTGGGGCTTCCCAGGATCATTCCACGGCCGCAGGTAGGGGTGGGGGAAGGACGATGCTGTCCAGAGGAGACCCCTCCCCCTCCAAAACAGTGTTCAGTGCTGGCATCCTGATCCCCGGGGGCTCTTGGTGTCATCAGGGGAAGGAATTTGTGCCCCGTGTGCAAACTGGGAAGAAGATGGATGGGGTGGTAAATATATATCTAAATATATATATATATATTTTCTTAACTTATCTGCAGCAATGCAGGGAGAAAAATGTGAACATTTACATTATGAAAAAAAAAAACGGGAGGTTGTCTATGTAGGAATTTATATGTGCATAATATGAATAATGTCTTGGCTCAGGTATCCTTCCGAAAACTGCTTCCTGTAAGGGGTCCTCTTCCAGCTTGGAGGCCCCAGGGGACTGTTGACCTTCACTTTGCAAGCATATTGGGGGGACGGGGGCTAGAGGGCAAGGAAGCAGCGGGTCACAGAGTCCTTATCCCCAGAGAGGATTCCTCCCGCTAAGGATTTCTGCCACGCCTCTCGTGCGTGAAAAGTCCCCCCTGGAAAATTGGGCTTAAGAACCAAGCAACCTTCCCTCTCTGGCTTTTAACTACCAGCCACAGCGGAAGCTCATTTGCTCCTGCTTTACACGTTGTTGTTGTGAATTTTGTGTCTGTCTCCGAGTCAGGACAAGTGCAGCCTGCAGGGTGAGAGGCTGTCCCTTCGCCAGGCTCTCTGGCCCTTTCATCCCCGTCCTTCCTGTCCCTTCCAGCTTTCATGGCCCTCCCTCCCCCTCTCCCTCCCTTTTCCCAGTTGCTCAATCTCAGCACTTTAAAGTGGGGGCAGAGGGAAGAGTCCTGGGACAATCTTCCCCAGTTTTGGTGGGACTGTTATTTTGTGTATTTGGGGGCCTCCCAATACATGCTTGCTGCTGCTCATGGTGCACCAACCGCTTTAAATCCCGGCCCAGCAGAGGACAGGGAGACAAACTGGCATTGCCCGTCTTGGCACAGAGCTGCACGAGGTTAATGGCACTGCTGGAGCTGCGGCAGGAGAAAGTGGGTTTCAGAGGGACCAGTGATCCTGCTTCTTCTTTGTGTGCCACCCTGACCCCCAAACAGAATGCATGTCTCCCAAGACAGGGGGCGTTTGGTGCTACCTAACCGGTGGGACGGTGCAGTGGCCAAGAGGCCGAATCAAGAAAACGGTGGCTCAGATCTCTTGGTGCGCACCTCGCACTCCGCTCCTCCCCCCCGCGATATCCCAAGGCCGATGGCTCCCAAGAAGAGGGAGAACCAGATGCTTTGAACAGCTGAAGCACAACAGTATCCTAATGAGAAAAGATTTATTTCCAATCTTCTTACTGTAACTCTGGACTTCTGGAGAAATTCACTGTTGCCACGTTCTTTATAAACGGTGTCTTGTTTGCTGTCGAGGCCACAAAGTCCCAACTGAATTGGGGAGCGGTCCTGGCTTTCGAGGGGGTGCTTGCAAGGCACCATCGTTCAGTTTCCTGTCTCCCCCCCCTCCCTCCCTTTAAACAGACCCTGGAATTTAAAAGCCATACTGCAAATCCCCACTTTTGGGAGGCCGGACACTTTACTTCGAACTCGTGCCTTCTGGTTTCAAGGGGAAGGAAGGGCTGGGATGGTTCCCGTCTCTGAAGGCAAAGCGGTTCCTCCAGCAAGCAAAGCCTAGAGCTGGGCTGCAGACCCTCCAACCACTTTTCAAGCAAGCCCCCTGGGACGTTGGTTCCCTGGATCCTTCTCAAGAGGCTGAACGGCCCCCCACCCTCACCCACCCACCCCAGTGGAGGATTGCTTCGCTGTTTTGTTTACGCTGAATTTCCACTCGCCTCGTGTTCTCCACGGAGGATGGGATGTCCTCCTAATTTTGGAGATTTGTTCAAGAGAAATTTGCCACGTCAGGAAAACCTGGCTCAGTTTTCATCTTTTGTCTTATTCCGCGTGATTTCCCTGCCGTCTTATCACGGCCAGTTCATCTCGTGTCTTAAGAACGGAGGAGGGAGTCCTAAATAATCATGCGCACACTTGGGCAATTAGCTGTAAGCAGACCGGCAGCGGGGGCGGCTTTGTGGCTGCCAAACTTGGTAGAGAAGCTGGGCTCTCGTGGGGAGCACCCTGTGGGCTCCCATCCTTCCCTCTGCATCATTACTTTTCAAATTACCTTCTCCCCCCCCCTCCCTTCCCTCCCTCTCCCAAGAAGAGGCAGACTTGTTGAAGCCTCGTCGGTGTGATCTGGTCCAAAGTATTTGTGAAGTGGGATTGATTTCAAAACGTGAAATCGCCTTTTTCTTGCAAAGGTGGGGGGGAAAAATCTCCGAAATGAAAGCAAATCTCAAATGATTTTGGCCGGGAAGTTAATCTGCAGAATTTTACTCCACCAATTAATAAAACTTCCAATTTTATTTTGAGAGGCTGCATTCTTCTGTGCTGCTGACCGCTTACATGTTCCTTTTCCTGTCAGAAGGGGTGAAAAACGACCATCCCTTGATAGCGATCCAGGAAGAACTCCAGAGGGACTCCAAGTTGGCAAAGAAACGCTTTTCCTTGGGATGGGGGGGGGTCTCCCAGGTTTCTACCAGGGTGGGAGGAGGCCCGGCTAGTGGTCCAAAGGGAAGACTTAGAGGAGCAGCCCTGTTGCCTCCAGGGCCCCTGGCTTAGACCCATCGATCTCAATGCATCTAAGCCCTGAATTTGAACTCTTCCTCGGGCCCCCAGATCCTTCCTTCGAAACAGGTGAAGAAAAGAAGTCCTGGAGGGGTTTTATTCCTTATTCTTCAGCACCGTCACACATGTGTCACTGCTTAAAGAGGACACTGCGTTTCCCTTCCCGTCCAGCGGTCTGGGTGGGGGGCTTCTGTGAAGACCCCGGCTGGCAACTCAGATGCTACTTGGTGGTCTTGAGGGTGGCCGTCTCCACCCACCCCTGGATGATCCTGGCTTCCTGCAGCCGAGCTTCCCTGGCCGAGGCGGGATCAGCTGGGTTGGAGCTCCTGTTTTGGGGGGGGGGGAAGGGAAAAATAAGCCCAGTGAAGTGGACCAAGCCTGCTGCTTGTCCAAGAGCAAACATCCTCGTCACAAGTGGCTTTTAAGATGCGCTTGCTTGCTGTAGCAGGACCCCTCCCTCCCAGGGAACACACAGTCGCCCTGCTTCCTCTCCCTGGAGCGTTCAAAATTCCCGAAAGTTTGTTTTTAAAAGCAAAGCGGGGAGGAATGAAACATCCAAGGAGACTTTCTGAAACAAGAAACTCCGGTTGACTTTTGAAGAAAAAAAAAACACCTTTGGGACAACTCCAGGTCCTGCAGGATGGAGGAGCTCCGGGCCCTCTGAAGAGTGGCTGGTTGAGGCCCAGGGGCTCCATACCTCAGCCCCTGGGCCTGCATGAAGGCCACCCAAAGCCCAGGAGCAGCCCTGCCTGCATCAGGAGCCGGGAAGAGCTCCAAGAGGCAGCTGTTCCTCACCCCAAGAGACCTTGTGAACAAGGCCAGGGAGATGGGGAGGGGGAGGAGGACGAAAGGCCCCTCTTTGCCTCCACAGAGATGCTGGCAAGCACGGCACAATCCCGGGGGGGGGGGGGGAGAAGCCCGGAGGCCAAACTTACCGGAGATCCAGGTGATGGGCGCCCCTTTGATGGTGATGGCGACCACGGAGGAGCTCAGGTTCTTCCGCACCTGAACGGCAACATCGGAAAGTCAAAAAACTTTTTTGGGGGGAGTGGGAGGGAGGTGGAGCAGGAGGCAACGGGACCAGGTAGATCTGGCCGGGAAGGCTGAGCAGGTACTTACGCCGCCCGAGGCCCAGGGGTCCAAGTCTCCGTTGGAAAAGATTATGTTGCTGGCGGCAGCCAGATCTGCAGTGGTTAAAAAGGCACAGCCGGATTCTCCATCGGTTTGAATGATAAAAAAGTGCAAAAAAGCTTCCCTGAGCCATTTGGGGGCGGAGGGGGGGCAAGGCGAGAGAGACCGAGGGGAGGGGGGCTTTCTCGGGAGGAGAGTGCCTGCCTTAAAACCATTCAGTGACTCTGCAAAAGCTCCCAGTGTCTCCCAGCAGGATCCTTTGCGGCAAGGAGGTCCCAGCCTTGGGACGGAGAACGCCAGACTCCCACAGCAGGTCGTGTCCTCACGGGGGCCCAGAAAGAGCCTCCTTCCCACCTGTCCATCTGGGACCCCCTCCTCCTGCCCTTTAAGACTGGCGCCTGCGCCCCCCTCCCGCAGATCACCGAGAGCAAAGGGGGCCCTTCAGGAAACGCCCCCCCCACCACCACCACCATCACAAGCGGAAATCCCAACAGAGGCTGCTGCTCACCGCTGCCCCAGAAGTTGGTGCGCAGCCACGATGGCTGGGGCCAGACGCCCCACTTGCGAAAGCAGTAGCCCTCCCGGGCGGCCTCCGTGAAGGTCAGCTCCGGGAAAAAGTCGGTCACGTTGTTGCTGTCGAACGTTAAGTTGATCTCGGTGCAGGCCTGGAACAGAGAAGAGTCCGGTTGCCGGGAGGAGTGACTGTGTGTGTGTGTGGGTCTCGTCCTGATCTTGGGGGGGGGGGGGAGTGGATGGGCCCTGTCTGCACTGTGTCAGCCCAGCCCCCTGCTCACCTGGTTTCAATATGGAGGAAGCTGGCTCCTCCCTGTGAGGAGGGGAGACCCATAGCAAGAAACACACACACACCCTTGCAAAATCGTCTGGGGAACCTTGCTCGGATATCAAGCAAAAAAGTCCACAGCCTTGGAAAATGTTTCCCATTCCATCCCTGGCAATCAAATGCCTTGATATAACAACAGCCCTTAGACTTATATACCGCTTCGCAGTGCTTTTACCGCCCTCTCTAAGCGGTTTACAGAGCCGGCCTCTTGCCCCCCAACAATCTGGGTCCTCATTTTACCCACCTCGGAAGGACGGAAGGGTGAATCAACCTTAAGCCTGGTGGGATTCAAACTGCCAAACTGCTGAAATGGACTGCAAGACTGCACTCTAACCACTGTGCCACTGAAGCTCTGAATGGCAGCTGCCCACCCCCCCCCCTTACTGGGCGTCCCTGCAGTCTCCTCTCTTCCTGGCCAGCCCAGGTGAGACAGCTCTTCCCCCAACCTACCTGATAATCCCAAGCTTCAGCATTGGGGCCTAAGCCACAGCCGGTTGGATCGGAACATCTATGGTACATCTCGTAGATGTCAAAACAGCTTTCCGTCCCCGTGGAGTTGTAAAATACTCCTGGTAGAGCAAGAAGAAGAGGCTGTGTCCACTTTAGGTACTCCAAAGAGAGGGAGAAAGAGGTTGGGTGGAGGGAGGTGGTTTCTTAACCCGAAATCCAGGTGGGCCCACCAAGCACCCATGAAGCCCAACTTCCAAAGTCTCAGATTAAAATTCTTTGGGCGACACGCAGCTAAAGTAACCAGAAAGCCCCTAGGAGGAAAAGCTGAGGTGATGGAGATCCTTCCATCAACAAGCAGAGACACACAAAAGGCTCGAGGGCTCAGCAAGTGACTCAGGAGAAAGGGGAGAAACCCTTTGCAAAGTCTGGCTGCCAGGCCCAATGGGGAGCTCGGCTTTTTATCCCAGAGTGCTGGTGGCTGGGCAGAGAAATTGCAAATATCCCTTCTTAAACTTATTTCTCTTCTGCCGAGGAATAAATCCCAGGAACGGCAGGAAGGCAGATTTTGGTCCTCTGCTGCCTCCTGGGCCGAAGGCCGCAGAGAAAGTCCAGGCCGAAGCAGCCGGCTCTTCCTTCCTTCCAAGCTGAGGGCAGGCCTGGGCTTGCCTTTCTTCCCCACTTTGGCCAGACCAGGAAGCGGAGGACCCACCGCACCTTACTGGACACCAACCAATGGGAGGGAGGGGAGGAGATTGGTTGCTGCTGCCTTGGAGATGAGGGATCAGCTGACCGGCTCTCCTGGGAGCCCAGAAAAACAAGACTGGCCGTCCCGCGGCTGAATCCAGAGAAGCCCCAGAGATGCTCCCAGTGGGCAGAGGGTAGGGAAAGGGCCGCTTCGGAGCCATGGCTTCGGCAGAGACGCAGCTCGGGGGCCAGAAAGTGGCAGAAGGCTGGAAGAGCCTCAGCTCGGATACCTACTTGCCGAAACTCCTAGAGGGGCTCCAGGACCTGCGTTCCCAGAATTCCCTGTGCGACGTGGTGCTGGAGGCCGAGGGGGCCTCCTTCCCCGCCCACAGAGCCGTCCTTGCCGTGGGCAGTGGCTACTGTAGGATGCGCTTCGTCAGGCAGGCGGCCGGCCAGGCAGTTCCGCTCAAGCTGGCAGCGCCAGTGACCGCCCGGGGCCTGCAGGCCGTCTTGTCCTTCCTTTACTCCAACCGGCTGGAGCTGACCCTGCAGACGGTGGAGGAGGTCTTCCGGGCGGCCGAGGCGCTGCTGGTGCGCGAGGTGATGTGCCTGGCCTTCCACTTCCTGGAAGGAGCCCTGGACCGGCACACCTGCCTGCCCATCCTCCGCCTCGCCCAGCGGCTGGGGCCCGAAGAACTGAGGCTGAAAGTGCAGCGCTGGGCCGGCAAGCACTGCGGACACCTCCTGAGGGACCCTGCGCAGCTGAAGGAGCTGGACAGGGAGACTCTCTGCGAACTCCTGGACGGAGGAGACACCCGGGGGATGAGCGAACTGCAGCTCTTCCAGGCCGCCGTTTGCTGGCTGGACCACGACGACTCCCGCCAGGAAGACGCAGCCCGGGTGCTGGCCTGCATCCGCTTCCCCTCCATTCCGCTCCCGGATCTGCAGGGCTTCGTCCAGGAAACGCCCGTCATGAGAACCGTGCCTGCTTGCCGCCGGTACCTGCGGGAAGCCCTGGACTACCATGGCCAGCCGTACGTGCAGCCGCTTCTCCAGAGCGAGGGCACCCGGGTGCGGCACAGGAACGAGACGCTGCTGGTGCTGGGGGGCCGATCGGCAGACAACGCCGTCTGCGAGGAGGTCTGGGCTGCTGGCCAGCACTGTGGTTCGTGGACAGCCGTGGGGAAGCTGAGCGGGCCCCTCTACAACCACTGTGTGGCTGTCCTGCACGACTTCGTTTTTGTGATGGGGGGGCAGGAGAGCTTTGATCCGACCGGCCAGGAGCCTTCCAAGAAGGTAAGGCAGCCGCGAGGGTCCGAAGTGGCCCGGCTGGCGGCTTCGGCTTTCTTCACAGTGAGAGGCCAACGGAGTCGCTTGGGGAGAGCAAAGGTCCCTGCTTCTTCGTTGGCAATGTCAGATAGCGGCTGGAGGCGAGGCAGACTTCCTCCTTCCCGAAGGGGGAACTAGGGGGAGCCCCTGACCTTTCACTCTTCCAACTCCAGGTGTTCAGGTACGACCCTTGCCTCAACACCTGGCTGCAGCTGGCCAGCATGCTGGTGCCCAGGACCCGCTTCTACGCGGGGGTGCTGAACGAGCGGCTGGTGGCCGTGGGGGGCGGAGCAGCGCTGGGGATGCCAATTGACACGGCCGAGGAGTACCACCTTGCCAAGAATGCCTGGTGGCCCCTCCCGCCCTTCCCGGTGCCGGTGGCTGACCACGCGGGGGCGACGCACGGAGGCATCTTGTACATCTCAGGTGCGGAAGGGGTTACGGGCGGCTGGCACTGGCTCCTCTGGAGAGAGATGCCCCAGGGTTTGGGGCAGCCTTGAGTAGCAGAGGAAGACACAGCAGCCCCTCTTCCCCTTCGCCACAGGGGGCTTCGCGGAGGGCCAGACCTTGAGCACCATGTACAGCTACCTCTCCCGCCTGCGCTGCTGGGTCAGGAACCGGCCGATGGCCTTTGCCCGCTGCGACCACGGCATGGCGGCGGTGGGAGACCGCATCTTCTGCCTGGGAGGAAGAGCTCTGGCCCAGGTAGGTGGCATTGGCTCCATCCCTCCTGGGGCTCCCCGAGGCTCAACCGGCGGGCATTCTGGGAGGTGCCCTCTGGTTCTGCCCTATACTCTGCTTCTTTATAGGGCCAGGAGTGGGTCCCTGTGAGCGAGGCAGAGTACTATTGCCCCAACACCGATCAATGGGCCCAGCTCCGCCTGCCAGCCGTCGACCTCTGCCACTTCGGCCTCACCACCAGCCAGCTTCAGCTGTACGTCACAGGCGGAGGGTCTCTGCGGCGGAGGAGCAAAGAGGAGGGCGTCTGGGTCTGCCACCCCAGCAGGGGAACCTGGTTAAAGGTGGGCTGCCTGCCCCGGGCTCTGGCCGATCACGCCTGCTGCTTCGTTCACTTGCCGCCCGGGATTGCAAGCCCAGGAGAAGCCGAGAGAGGGGGGCCTTTGGACGGCGGGAAATAGCTGGATCAAAGCAGTTTGGGTTTCTCCTGGGGTGTCCCCCCAGGGAAACGAACTGGCGGCGCATCTGTCCCATGGCCCCCCACCCTGGGGAAATGCAGCCTTCCTTCGCAGAATGAAAACTGGGCATAAATACTCACCCGAAAGAGCTGCCAGTCCTCGGATGGGGTCCTTACTGGCCAACACCTGTTCACAGCCAACCTGGAATACCAGACGTGCCCAGGCTCAATCTCTCAACGCCCCCTCCCCATCGAAAGCAGTTGAGCACATCTGCATCACCCCCCCCCTTCCCAAGCAGAAATCAGGTGTGGCTACCTGCCGGCTGACCAAATATAACCTATTTGGGTTTCATGCAGTGGTGGTATTCCATTTTTTTTACTACCGTTTCTGTGGGTGTGACTCGGTGGCCGTGGCTGGGGAAGGTTACTGCAAAATTCCCGTTTCCTCAGCTGGGACTCGGGAGGCAGGGCATAGATGGGGTCGGGGCCAGCCAGAGGTGGCAGTTGCTGGTTCTCCGAACTCGTTCTCCAGCGTGACCCGTCAAAACCGCACTCGACTAAGCCGCGCCTGATTAAACTGCGTCGCTGACGTCATCAACAGGGCGACAACAGCCAGCGCGGAGAAAGAAGGGCGCTTTAAATAGCGCTTTGAAAGCAAGCCGATTCAACTTAAGGTAAGGGTTAGGTTTATGGTTACGTTAAGGGTTAGGTTAAGGGGGGTTAGGTTTAGGGGTTAATTTTAGGTTTAGCGTTTACAGCGTGCTTCTGTCTCCGCGCTGTTGTCGCCCTGTTGATGACGTCAGCTACGCGGTTTCGTCGAGCGTGGTTTAGTCAAACGCGGTTTTGTGGTGGAACCGTTCTCCAGAACTGGTCAGAACCTGCTGAATCCCCCCTCTGGTTTCATGCCAGCTTAAAAACATGTCGATAACCCCATTAGTTATCAATCTTACACTTCCTGGCCCAAATCCCCAAGGGCTGATATTGTCATGAAAAGGGGGGGGGGAAGCCACAGGGCCCGAATTTCTCTCTAGCACTGCCTTGCGTAGGTCCATAAATTAAGGACCTCCCTGGAGGGGACGGGGGTGTCACTGTATTGGCGTAAGGATCTCTGGAAAGAGCCAGCAAGGAGCGTGGTTTCGCTGCTTACCCTTTGGCAAACACTCCAACCTTGGGCAAAGAGAGGCGAAAGAATTTGGGTGTGGAGCTTGACAAATGATTTTAAAATGGTTCTTTTTTTTTGCACTGAGAGGCTCAGCTGCCCCACATCCGAAGGAAGCTGAGTCCTTACCTTGACGGGGTTTGCTGGAAAGTGGCCCATAAAGTCCGTCACGTACGGATAATCCATCATAGCCATCATGGTGAAGGCGTTGCGGACGAACTCGAAGAGCTGCCTGATATCCCCTGGAGTGGAAACCTTGTGGCAGAGGCCCATCTCCGTGGCGATTCGCCCATAAGCTTAAACCCAAAAGAGAGACGCCCTTTGAGTTTTAAGGGTGCCGCGATTGGTCTCCTCCACCTGGGTAAATAAACTGCCTTTTGGGTCAAAACCCTTCTGGTCCACTGTAAGGCAGCCGTATCCGTTCGCAAACTGCCCACAGCTTCACACCCTAAAATGTGTCCGTCCCCAAGGGGGGCACTAAGTCCCATTCGGAGCCCCTTTACCTCCAACCAGGCTGAGGTCTTTGATTTGTCTGAATGCTTCTCGCACAGCCTTGGCACACATTGGACTGTAGTTCTCAAAATCCTGGGAGGAAAGAGAGACAACATTCTCAAACGGAGCTAGAAAACGAATGGGGTTATTTCAGATTCACTGGGGTGTGTGTGTGTGTTTCGATGAGCAGGAAAAAGGGACCCTTGTCTTACTGCTGTGACATCCTTGAAGAACTGGCCGGGGTCTCCAATCCCTGCGGTGGAGAGCACAGGGGCGCTGGCAGCCAGGGCCCCGTCCACCAGGTTGGGGTACTTCAGCCTCATGTAGGCGCTGAGCATCCCTCCGTAACTGTCAGGAGGAGAATGAGACGGTTGTTACTTTCCTGGGCGCTTCTGGGCTCACCGAAAGGGATCACAG
Source organism: Thamnophis sirtalis (assembly GCF_051295495.1). Lineage (NCBI taxonomy): Eukaryota > Metazoa > Chordata > Lepidosauria > Squamata > Natricidae > Thamnophis > Thamnophis sirtalis. Next base: position 36,838,947 of record NW_028261382.1, read on the forward strand.
CCTCGTCGCCACCTGGGGGAACCCCGTGTTTTGCTCGGAAGTGCCCCTCACCTGCCCCCGAAGGCGATGACTGGCACGCTCTGCGCCCGGTGCTGCTCCTTCAGCCACGCGATGAGAACCGCGTAATCGGCCAAAGCTTGCTCCACGGTCAGCAGGCCAATGTTCGGCCCCTGAAAGGAGGCTGCTCCGAATGGAAGCGATTTCCCATAATACCTCTTTAAAAAAAAGAAACCGGGCACTTAGATCCTAAAAAAACTGGCTTGCATGTATCTGAATTTACAACCTAAATGCTGGAGATGTGAATGTGTTGATGCTACATATTATCATATATGGTGGACTTGCAAAAGGGTTAAAAGCATTTTGGATAAAAATATGGTGGATTATGCAAAATATTTTTTTAAAAAGGATAAAGTTTACCCCTCAGTTATTCTTGTTAGGTATAACTACTGATTGTACAGCGGTAGTAATTTGATTTTGAACCTGACAATGGCAGCAAGACTGTTGGTGGCGCAGTACTGGAAGACGGAAGATTTCCTACTATTCAAGAATGGACATTAAAAGTAACAAACTTAGGAGAGATGGCCAACATATCAGCATATCTCAAGGATAATTCAGACGAGAAATATAAGCTGGAATGGAGAAGATGGATTGATTATATTCAAAATAAATATGGGACTAAGAAACTCCAGATAGCCTATGATTGAATGAGCAAGGAATGATACAACTTGTTTAAAGTTAGCTTTACAAAAGGGGACTTAAAATACAAGTGAAGGATGATGCCAAAGTTTTTTTTTTAGTTTACCTTAGAATATGATTGCTAAAGATGTATACCCTGTATCTGCTCTGGGAAGGTGGGGGGAGGAGGGTTTGGGTGGGGAGGTAAATATTTGTAAAAGCTTTTTAAATTTTCAATTTAAAAAAAGAAACCAAGAAAAGATGAGCCAGTGAGGAGCCCCCGGCGGCCCCCCCTGCCTGCCCTGCCCAGAGCCAGCAGCCCCCCCCCTTACGTGTTCGGCAAAGACCACCAGGGCCCTCTGCTGCTGCGCCAGCTCCAGCAGGAAGCCGGTGTTGAGGGCGAAGTCCCAGATGTCTCCTTCGTTGCCCGTGTAGAAGAAGATGGGGCCGACCCCCTGCTTCCAGAACTCATCTGCGGGAGGCGGCCGCGTTAGGAAAGAGGCAGGTGGTCCTCATTTAGCGACTGCCTCCTTTAGCGACCCTTCCCAGTTACAGTGATGATGATGGGAAAGTCATCGGGGGTTCAGTCCCCCCCTCTGCCATGTCCGCAAGCAAAGGAGAGCTGACTCAAGGCAATAAGCCCAGCCACAGGGATTGCTCCACTCCGCAACCCAGATGCCACTCCCCATTGGGGTTGCAAAACAGCAATGTGGGGCAGGAAGCAGCAGGCAGCCCACGCTCTCCCCCTCCGATCCTCCCCCCCCCCGGGCAGCTGAGCCTGGCCCCCCTTGGAAGAGGAGGCGTTTCCCGGGGCAAGAGGGGCCCATTTCTCCCCTCCCTCCACGGGTGGGCTTTCCCCCCCCCCAGCTGACCTGTGATGAGGTAGCGCTGGGGAAAAGTCCGGTTGCGGCAGTTCTGGAAGTTGAAGTGGTCCAGGCGCTGCTGGAAGAAGCGCTCCTGGAAGGCCGGGGGGCGGCGGGGGGCTGCAAAAGGGGAAGGGGCGTCGTTAGGAAGCGCAGATTTCCCCCTCCTCCGCCTCCCTCTCCCCAGAGACCCCTTGCAACGGCCGCCCCCTCACCTGCCGCCCCCAGCCCCGGGAGGAGGAAGAGAAGGGGGAGGAGGAGGAAGGGGAGAGAGGGGCGCGGGGGTCCCGTCGAGATCGCCTCCATGCCGCCGCCGCTGCTGCTTCCCCGCCGCCAGCCACGTGACGGAGGGCTCGGCCGGTCACGTGCGCGGGGGTCACGTGGCACTCTTGCCCCCCCTCCCGGAGGCACGGCGGCGCCCGTCGCCATGGAGACCGAGGAGCCGGCCCCTCCCGCCCCCCTCTCGCCCTCCTCCCCTCCCAGGGGCGCCCTCTGCACACGCTCAGAGACCCGACGGACCCTTACGAGCGCTGCCGCTCAAGAGCCCCCAACACACCCGGCCGTGGCGGCCTCAGAGGCTTCCCGCCCCCCCTTTGCCCCCCTCTCCCATGCAAGGGGGGAGGGGGCCGTCCCGGGGTCCCCCGGCCCATAATGCGCGGTCGGGGGTCGCGGCGGCCTCCCTTCCCCGCCCGCCCGCTGGGTGGCGCCGTGCCGGGCCAGGCGGAGGCGGCGGAGGAGGAGGCGGGAGCGCAGCGGAGCTCAGCGCCGTCTCTGCGCCCCGCGGCTCGGCACGGAGGAGGAGGAGGAGGAGGAGCCCCCCGGCAGGTGAGCTGCCCCCCGCCTCCCCCCGGTCCTGCCCCGGAGCCCCCGCCGCCCTCCCCGCCTCGGCCCCCCGCAGCCTCCCGGGACAGGTGGGGGGGAGCCGGGGAGCCTCCCGGAGGGGGTCCTGCGGGTGGGTCTGGGGGCGCTGGGCCAGGACGCCCCGCTGGGCTGCAGCGGTTCCGTTGCAAAAGCCTCGCCGTCCTTCTTTCCTTCTTTCCTTTCTTTCCTTCCTTCCTTCCTTTCCTTCTTTCCTTTCCTTCTTTCTTTCCTTCCTTCCTTCCTTCCTTCCTTTCTTTCTTTCCTTCCTTCCGTCCTTTCTTTCCTTCCTTCCCTTCTTTCCTTTCTTTCCTTCCTTCTTTCCTTTCTTTCCTTTCTTTCTTTCTTTCCTTCCTTCCTTCCTTTCCTTCCTTCTTTCCTTTCTTTCTTTCCTTCCTTCCTTTCCTCTTCCCCCACCAGGAGTCGGCCTCTGGGTGCCAGGCTGTCCATCGCTCAGCCCCCCGCCGCCCCCTCCCCACCCACCCTCTGCGTCTCCCCTCGGCCGGACTCCGGGCTGCCTCTTGAGGGGCGGCTGAAGGCAGCTCGGATCCCGCGAGCCTCTTGCCTCCAGCCGCAGCGGCAGCCTCCCCGAGAGCAGGAAGCGCAGGGCCGAGCGAGCCACAGGCGATACATATGTTGCTCCCTCGGGTGCCGCTTGGTTTCCCTTGACTGGCGGCTCCCTCCTCTGCTTTAGCCTCCCGGAGAGCCCGGGGGATTAAGGCAAGGTGTGCGCCCCCCCCCCCCAGCCGTTCTTCCTGCCTGTCAGAAATCCCCCAAATGCTGAGCCCCAAAGGGCCGTTTCTGCCAGGGGGGAGCTCTGGCTACCATCTTTTAATTTGGGCAACCCCGGGAGACTTTGGGGAGGGGGAGGCCTGGCTGCCCCCTCTTCTCCCTAGGAAGGAAGGGAGGGGGGGATTCTTCCCTGCCTGAGGCTCCTAGGAAGGAAGGTGCCACGTTGGTCCTGCCACTTCATAGCTATAATTACTAGGCCCGTCTGACTTAACCAAAGTTCTTGCTAAATCCACCCTCCCCCCCCCAAAAAAACAAAACCTCAGAAACCCTCCCCAAGTGACTCTTCTTCTGTCGGTTTTGCTGTCAGCTTCTGAGAGCTAAACATCCTTTGACCTAAATCTTTGCCCGGTGAGTACCAACCCAGGTGGGGCTGGGCGCTTGGCTTCTCAGGTCGAGGCAGGATTTGTGCCGCCAAGTCTTGTTGGGCTGGCCAAGAGCTCAGCTGCTGCGGATTGAGGAGGAAAAACTCCCCGGCGTCTGTCTCCCTTCCGGGCATTCGTGGCAGGAATGCAGGTTGCCCCCGGCGCAGGGAGGTGGGGGAGGCGGGTGGTCTTCTAGTGCTGGATGCCCCTGCCTTGTGGGCTTGGAGTCGGGAGGCTGGATTTGGGGGTGTCGCGTCCTACATAGAGAATACGGAGTCAGGGTTCACTGAAGGCGGTGTAGATTCGGAGCCAGCCTTTTGTCAGGGAATACGGCTTGGCTCGTTGGTGTGAGTTGCCCGCAGCTGGGCTGTGGGTGCTTCCCCTGGGACAGTGGCTTCCGTGCAGCTGAGCATCCCGGCATCCACCTTGGAGGGCCAGGCCTGATGGCCTCGGGGCTCCCTTCCCACCCTCCAGATCCCGAGCAGGAGTCAACCCCCAAGCAGGAATGGCCCCTGTTTCCTAGCAACCGGCCACCCCCTCCTCTGCAGATTCCAGAAAGCCCTGGAACAAAAGACTCTTAAGTTTTAAGTCTCCCCCCACACCCCTCACCCCCATTATTCTGCCAGCCGAGCTTTCCAGCAGCCCTGGAGAGGAGGCCATGCCAGCCCCTGCCAGGAATGCCCCATCAGCTCTTTCTGCCTAATGGAACTGGCATTGATCTACCACTGCAGGGCTCTGGGCATCCGCGCCAGCTCTGCTTTCGCTCTCCGCAGTGGAAGGGTGGGAAGATAATTGTGACAAGCACACAACAACAACAGCAACACCAGCCCCCTGGCGAGGAGGGATGGGCCTGGAGACTCTGCGTCCGGCTGCTCCCTCTTCCGAGGAGGCCCCTGTCATTCAAGGGAAGAAGATGCAATGAAGGAGAATCTTTTGTGGCTCAGGGTTGGACCGAGGAGGAAGGGTCTTCGGGGCTCTCTGCGCTGTTTCCTTGCAGGCGTTTCATGGCCCAACTAGGGAACAGCATCAGTGCCGGTGGGATTTGCTGCAAATGCTCCGTTAGCAATGATGGCGTTACCTAGTTGGGTCCTGAAACACCTGCAAGAAAACAGTTCAGAGGGTCTTAAGGAGCCTTTGAAGGAAACCCCGTGTGGCCTGTGTCCAGCCCTGTGTCCAGCCCTCCCCTCCATCCACCTGGGCCTCAGTGCCTGCGTCCCTCCGCAGAGCTGGGGCCGCGGTGTCCCTTGCATAGCAGGCCTAAGGAGCCGAGGGTCCCTTGGTCATCGCGTGAGTCGGGTTCTTGGGCCCAGCGAGACCATCTGCGGCAGCTGAAACCACCATGCTTGCAAATAATATCAGCAGCTGCTTCCGTGTTTACTTTTCATTTATTTTTGCCTCTTCTGATTTTCCAAGGGAGGCTGGTGCTTCTTCTGTGCTCCAGTCCCTTCTCTACGTTGTTAGCTCAGCGTTGTTTTTCCCAAATGCCACCAAAGTTTAGTCCGAGTCCTTGATGAACAAAACCTCCGCCAATTAGTGGCACCCCAAAATCACGCTGAAGGCCTTCGGTGGCCTGGGAGCCTCAAAGGGAAGAAAACCGATCAGAAACGATGCTGGATTTCTGGGCTTGAGGATTTTCACAGTGCGGAGCAGAGGCACGTGGGAGCAGCCCTGCGCCGGCCTTTCGGCTCCCCGGGTGCCACAAGCGCATTCCTGCTGTGTTGTTGTGCTCGGCCTGGGAAACCGGAGGCTGCCTGTTTTGATCGGGCGGACAATGGGCCCATTTTGCTGGCCGTCTGGGTCTGGGTCCAGGAAGAGGCCAGAGCCGCCCTGTAGTAAAATCGGCCTCCCGGGAAGTGTTTTCTCCTCCCGTCTGGGGCTCTGCGGCGCCTTCCAAGGGGCTGCCCCCTCACAAAGCCCAGCCACCACGCCTGGTGCCGGGCAGTTGGCAGCTCCGCCTCGGATGCCAGGAGGGCGGGAGGCCCTGCTGCAGATGCTGCCCTGCACGAAAGCTTCATCGAGACAGCACGGAAGGCCAGGAACGCCAGGCATGAGCCCGGGGCTGGGTGGGGGTCCTGTGAGGCCCAGGGATTCATAGCACCTGGCTCAGCCCGGCCAGAGAGGGGAGAGAAGAGGCCTGAGCAGCCAGGGGTGTCCTTCGTGGGAGCCTTCCCCTTGTGGGAGGGTGCCAACGAAGTCTTGAGCACCCACTTAAATCCTGGAGCAGCTCCTGCTGGTTCCCAGTTTGGTCTGAGTAAAGTTGGAAAGTGGAGATGGAGGCTGGGCCTGCGAAGGGGCTTTTTTGAGACAACTCACCCCCCCTTCCTTTCCTCCGCAGGGCCTGCCTTTACCATGCACAAGGTGGGCCTGGCGTCTCCGGATTTCTCTGGCCCGACCCTCTGCTGCGAGGAGACCCCGGACGCCTATTGCCCAGAGGATGACCGGTGGCAGAGGCTGCGCACGGCTGTCCGGAAGCTGGAATTCTGGGAAAACTTCGAGGCGGAGCTGATAGGCAGCGGCTTCTTCTCCAAAGTCTACAAGGTAGGGCATCGGCTGGGCATGTTGAGCCAGCCCACCCCCCAGGTTGCCTTCTGTGCCCGTTGCCTTCCAGTTCTCCTCCGTAGAGGGCTGGGGGAGTTGGGGAGCGGAAGTCCCAACACGCCCGGAAGGAGGCAGACCTGGGCCAGTCCTGGAGTCGGGGGAAGGCTCTGAGGAGGGCTCTGTGTCAGAGGCAGAGAGGGGGCCAGGGCCGTATGCCAGATATCAGCTGCCTTCAGAGGCAGACATCAGTGAGGCAGAAGAACAGCTGGAGTGTAACGTTCCCGTGGTTCATCCATGAGGCCAATGTGGAGAAAAGACAGGACACGATCTTTCTCGGGATGGAGCGATGACCCAGATTGGGGGTCTGAGAGCCCCTTTTATTGAGATAGGACAAAGGCAGGAGGAGCAATAGCATGTGGTTAAAAACAGCCTGTAAAAGTACAATTTCTAATCTACTGCTCAGGGAAGTTCTGTCTATATATGGTCAAATCCTGGGCGTCATTGGTAGGGATGTTATCTCAGGATGTTATGTTATGAACTATCAGGATGTTATGGGGTTTTAGGAGTTTGTTTTCTCCTGTGTGGTTCAGCGTGGCTCTGCATGCCCTGGTATGAACTGGGCCATGGGTGACCTCCACACCTACAAGGAACTATATTACAACACTGGAGCCTGTTCCCAGTGTGCGCATGTGCAGAGTTGCCAGACAAAGGGAAGAGCTAAAGAACAGGGGTTGACTTGGGAGTAAGGCCACAGGTGGACGGTGAGTGGTCCCTCCCAGAGGGAATAAAAGAGGAGCGAAAGGGGAGTGGAGTTTGCAGGAGACAATCAGTTCGCTTAATTGGTTCGTGACTCTCCGAGACTCCTTGCCAAGTTCTGCAGATCTCGGCCTGGCAACTCTCCAAGCTAGATAAGGTCTGTGACCGTAAATCCTCCCTTGAAAGACTTTGCTGGAGGTGAAGGAGCAGAATTCACAGCAAATTAATAAAAGGGCTTTTTTGTCGTGACTAGGAGTTTGCTGCATGCACTTGGGAAGCCTCAGTCAGAACAGTGTCAGGCATCAACACTGGCGCCCTGGCGTGCAGAGGGCACCGTCTCCAGAGCAGGCAGGGTGTTATGAAAACAGGGGACGGGGAAGAACCAGAGAAGCCCAGCTGGTGCTCTGGCTTTGAGCAGAAGATCAGCATTTTCCAAAGTGGCGTCAAGAGAAGAGAAAGGACAGTTTGTGTCTCAGGGGGTGCCAGGATTCTCGGGGCATCTGTCTGGTTTAGGGGCAGAGAAAGCGTTGCTTGTTTCCTAAGAGGCCAGAGTCCCTGTGTGGTGGGGCTTGACCCCAGGGGTCTCATGCCAGGGGTGGCCGTGGCTGGATTCTGGTTCTACGAAATCGGGAGCTGCTGGTTCTCCGAAGGGAGGCGAGCCGTGAACGCCAGACGCTCTCTGCTCCGAAGGCCTGGTTGGCTTCCTTCCCCGTCAACGGAGGCTGCTCTCTTTCTCTCCCCTTCCCTGCTAAGCCTCACCTTCATCCCTGGGCACCTCTTCATTTGCCCATTGGCAAACGGTCCTTGCTCTCTCCAAAGCCTTTCTGGATGGGGCTTCGTGTCCCCCCACTCCCAGAATTCCTGCAGGACTCCTGCAGAAGGACAAAACCTTTCCCAGTCGAGACGGCTTTTGCTCCAGTTTGACAGGGTGACCTTCTGGGGCTTCCTAGAAGCCAGGGACAGTTGAGCCAGGACCGAGCCAGGACCTGCCACCGCCGGGCGGCAACTTTTTATCTGGCAGCCGAGGCGGCTGGTGCCAGGCAGCTCCGAGCTCAAGGATCCCTGTGCCAGTTTCCCAAAGCCAACGAAACCGAGGCGGCTTCTTTTAAACACAGGCGTTGAAACTCTGACCCGGCTCTTGGAGGAAGCCCATCCCGCCTGCACGCCCGATGCTTCACCCCGTCTGGCTTTCTGTCTCAGGCCCCACTCACCCCTCCCTATCCACCAGCTTCTTCTGGCTCCTTCTCGGGCAAAGCAGGGCCCCTCATTGTGCAACGCGCGCGCAGGCTTTCCGCGGCTCATTGAGCGCCTGGTTGTCTCCGTCATTAACCTTCCCCTCCGCGAGTCTGAATGCCAGCTTGATTGCGATGCTTGATGACTTGAGGAGGGCAGCCATGCCTGCTGCCGCCTGCCTCCCCCGAGAGGGAGGGGAAGGCAGAGAATTAATGAGCGGCCCTTAAAAGCATTTTTATGGGGAAACGATAAAAGAAAGGCTCGGCTGGCTTAGCTGTTGGCCAAGGGTCCTGCCTCGTTCGCCCTCCCCGAGAAACGGCCTAGTGGGTGTTTTATGGAGCTGGCCTACCAACATCAATCTTGCCCCTAAGCAGGGAGGAGGGGAGCGACCCACGCAGGGCAGCTGGGAGAATGGAGAGCCCCCCCCAACTGCCGAGAAGAGGCGAAATGAGGCTGTCGGTCAATTCAACGCCTTCCCAACAAAGGGACCTTTAAAAACATCCCTCCGAATCCTTTTCAAAGGTTGCGATGTGATCCCGGCTTCAGCAGGAGGATCTCTCCCCCGCTTCTCCCCCAGATTACTCATCGCTTAATAAAATTCTCCCACTGCGGGCTGCGTGTTAGGAAGGAGAAACAGCTCCAGCGTTTCCCTCCCGCCTCCCCAGAGCCCCCCAGGAGCACTCTTAGCACGGTTCCCACGTGTCAGTCCAACTAAGCCAAGCATTCTCCCACACAGAATGCCTCAGACTTCTGCCCTCCTCGTTTCCATCCAGGTTGGCTGGGAATGATGGGAGACGCGACCCTCCCACAGGGAAGACTTGGGACGAGGAGCTTCTGAGGTTTATGAGTTCTATTCCTTGCAAGCTGCTCGGTGTCCCTTGTCTGCGAAATAAATCCCACCCGTGAATCTCGGTCCTTCTACGCCTGCCACCCGTCCTTCGGTTTCTGGCTGCAAATGCCGTTTCTTGGAGGAGTCCCGCTTCAAGCAGGGGTTTGGTGAGCCCAAGGGACTCCCTGCCCCAGGAAGAGGCAGGAGCCGTAAATGCCCAGCGGCTGAGAGGAGGCTGGTGCAGCTGCTAATCCGTAGAGCCAACGGGAGCTGTAGGTGTTTGTCCTGATGCCCGTCTGCTCCTTAATTGTTGGAGCCAGGCGCTCTTCCTTTACTCTCTGGTGTCCTTCCCGCCCTTTCGGTGCCACATCTGGGTGGCTCTTCCAGAGGCAGCCCTGAACGTGTTAGGGGCAGCTACACCTGGGTGGGCACCGCTGAAAGGTGGACGCAGCCGGCTGTCGATCTGAGGCCGCCTGCCCTCACGCCACCCCCCCCTCTTCCGGCAGGTCTCTCCGCGTCCTGGCGCCAAGGCCATGGTGGTCAAGATCTACAAGAACGATGCCGACCAGGAGGGGATCGTGCGCGAGATCAGCTTGCTGCAGAAGCTCTCCCACCCCAACATTGTCAGGTAGGTCTCTGGAGCCGATCCCCTGGGGGCCGTGAAGCTCCCTTGGCCCCCCACCCCCTCCCCGTGGGTCTCCACCAGTGGTGGGTTTCAAAAAATTTTCGAACCTACTCTGTGGGTGTGGCCTCCTTTGTGGGAGTGGCTTGCTGGCCATGTGACCTGGTGGGAGTGGCTTGCCAGCCATGTGTTTTCTCTCTCTCGCTCTCTCTCTCTCTCTTTCCTTCCTTTTGTCTCTCTGTCCCTTTTTCCTTTTTTTCTTTCATCTCTCTCTCACTTTTTCTTTCTTTCGTTCTTTCTTTCTTTCTTTCTTTCTCTCACTCTTTCTCTCTTTCCTTCCTTTTGTCTCTCTGTCCCTTTTTCCTTTTTTTCTTTCATCTCTCTCTCACTTTTTCTTTCTTTCTTTCTTTCTTTCTCTCACTCTTTCTCTCTTTCCTTCCTTTTGTCTCTCTGTCCCTTTTTCCTTTTTTTCTTTCATCTCTCTCACTTTTTCTTTCTTTCTTTCTTTCTCTCTCTCTCTCTTTCCTTCCTTTTGTCTCTCTGTCCCTTTTTCCTTTTTTTCTTTCATCTCTTTCTTTGTTTCTTTCTTTCTTTCTCTCTCTCTCTCTCTTTCCTTCCTTTTGTCTGTCCCTTTTTCCTTTTTTCTTTCATCTCTCTCACTTTTTCTTTCTTTTTTTCTTTCTTTTTTCCTTCCTTCCTTTCTCTTTCTCTTTCTCTCTCTGTTTGAGTCTGTCTCTCTCTCTCTGTTTGTGTGTGTGTGTGAGTGGTGGGTTTCCAAAATTTTTGGAACCTCTTCTGTAGGTGTGTGGCCTGCTTTCTGGTGGAAACTCTTCTAACCGGTTCGGTAGATTTGACGAACCGGTTCTACCGAACTGGTGCGAACTGGTAGGAACCCACCTCTGGTCTCCACCTCCCTGGAAGGAAGGCCCCTAACCACCCCCTGCGTTTCCTTTTGTGTAAGGTACCTCGGGATCTGCGTGAAGGATGACAAGCTGTACCCCATTCTGGAGGTAAGAGATTTGGGGAGGGGGGGGGTCTTCCCTGCCCAAAGAACAGCCGTCAGTCATCTTGGCTGCCTTTTGAAGGAAGGATCCCGTGATCTTGGTGCCGGACAGAAAGCAGAGATTTCCCAGGGGTGGGATCGGCTCTCGGGAATCTCTTCTGGAACAGCCGAAGCTGAGCTACTCGGGGGGGGGGGGGGGGCTCCTGCGGCCCAGCCTGTCCCGTTGCCTTCGAACTTTTACGCCTTTGATTCTCGCGTTGCGTTATTTTGTGAGCCTCCAAGGATTTTGCGATCGCAGCAACACACCCGTTTGATAGTTATCATCTCTCCATCTGGCTTGCAAGTGGCCTGAGGCCCCCAAAAGTGGGGAGTTGGGGGATGGTGGTGGACCACACCCCTTTAGGATTGAGACTGCGGATGATGTGAGAAAAAGCCAGCCTGCATCTCAGTGTTAACAAAACACACAAACAAGGAAATCCCCAGTGTGGAAAATCCTGCACTTAGAAATGTAGCAGCTCAAAGGAGAAGAGTAGATTGTTCTTTAAGGTTCTTCTCTTGGTCTTCCGCATGGGGGGGAGCGTGTAGTTCAGCCTTCCCCAAAGGGGCCTTTGCCAGACGGGTTGGGCTACAGCTCCCATCCTCCTCAGCCGGTTGAAAAGGGTGGGGCTACGGGGGCTGGGAAGGCAGAACCGCCCCCCATGCCAGCCTCCTTGGGAAGGACCGACTCCAAGGCCCCTCTTCCCTCCTGGGCTGCCCTCAGTATGTGAACGGCGGGTGCCTGGAGGAGCTCCTGGCTTGCAAAGACGTCTCCCTCAGCTGGAAGGAGAAAGTGGGCTTGGCCTCGGACATCACCCGCGGGATGGTCTACCTCCACTCCAAGAACATCTACCACCGTGACCTCAACTCCAAGGTGGGCTTCCAGTTCAACCGACGTGCAGAGAGTCTCGGGATCAGCAGCGCTGCGGGGGAGGGAGGAGGGGGACAGGGCTGCCACCCCAGAAGAAGGGGAAGCCCCGTGGCTCTTTCTTAGCTTGCTTTGCCCAAAGGAGCCTCCCTCTTCAGGAGCAGCCCCAGGAAAGAAAGAACTTTGGCTTCTGTCCTCCTGAGGTCTCCTAAAACAGTGGTTCCCAAACTTGGCAACTTGAAGACTTGTGGACTTCAATTCCCAGAATTCTCCAGCCAGCAGAGCTGGCTGGAGAATTCTGGGACTTGAAGTCCACAAGTCTTCAAGTTGCCAAGTTTGGGAACCACTGTCCTAAAAGTCTTATTGGAGGCTGTTCCGGGGGTGGGTGGGAAGGTGGTTTGTCCTGGTTTGGGGCTGGGGGCATTAAGACCTGGGCAATTGGTCCGAGGCCAGTGTCCACCAGAGGGAAGAGGCCTCTGTGAGGCTGTGCCAGGCCAATCCCAAGAGGGCTTTCCTGTGATCAGACCTGCATACCATCTTCCCAGCCACACTTCCTACTGTTGACTTTCTATCGTGGGAAAATGGGAGTATGTGGGTTCGGGTTAATCTCAGGGTTCCAAATAGCATCCGAAATAAAATTAGATTCAAAGTTCCTCAAAGTTCCCATTGATGAAGAGAGGCATGTTGGCACATCTGGGGAAACCCGAATCTGAAAGCTTCCCGGTTTTCCCCACCCAGTTGAAAGTTCCAGATCCTGCCCCCCCCCCCACCCACAAGCCCATCCCATGGTCCAATCTCCCACTGCCACAAAAAGACAGATTCCTCCCGTCCACATCCGGCCAGGTGCAGAGACAAAGATGACCTTGAGTTTCTAAGAAGAATGTTGTTATGGCTACACTTCACCCAACACTGCATAATCCCATTTTCCCACAGTAGAACGTAAACAGTAGAAAGTGTGGCAGGCCTGAAACCTTAAAGAAAAGATGGCTTGCAGAACTGACACCTGTCAGTCGCAGCCCCCCCCCCCTCCCTGAACTCCCGGTGGGTTTGGGAGGAGATTGAAGGGGCCGGCCGCCTGTTTTCCAGAACTGCCTCATCCGAGTGACCCAGCGAGGGCGGGAGGCGGTGGTGACCGACTTCGGGCTGGCCAAGGAAGTGGCGGAGCTCTCGGCCAAGAGTCCGGAGAGGAAGCTCTCGCTGGTGGGCTCGGCCTTCTGGATGGCTCCCGAAATGCTGCGCGGAGAACCTTACGACCAGAAGGTGCCTCCCTCCCTCCCTCCCCCCCCCCAGGGCTGCCGGCTGGGCCTCGGGGACGCCCCAGGGAGAGGAGAAAGCAGGGCACTTGGGAGGGGGGCTGGCGCATTGCCTGCAGCTGAGCCGGGCTCCCTTCGGCAGGTGGACGTGTTCTCCTTCGGCATCGTTCTCTGTGAAATTCTGGGCAGGATCCCCGCTGACCCCGAGGTGCTGCCACGGACGCAGGTGACTCCCAGGCCCTCCCCTTCCCTGAAGTTTCTTAGGAGGCCCCTTCCTGCTCTGAGTGGCTTGGTGGCACTCTTGAAAAGCATGTTCTCTCTCTCTCTTTTTTTTCTCTTTCTTTCTCTCTCTCTCTCTCTTCTCTTTCTTTCTCTCTCTCTCTCTCTCTCTTTCTCTCTCTTTCCCTTTCTTTCTCTTTCTCTCGTTCTCTCTCTCGTTCTCTCTTTCACTTTCTCTCTCTCTTTCTCTCTCACTTTCTCTTTTTCTCTTTCTCTCTCTCTCTCTCTCTCGTTCTCTTTCTCTCTCTCTCTTTCTCTCTCCCTTTCTCTCTTTCTCTCTCCCTTTCTCTCTCTCTCTCTTTCTCTTTCCCTCTTTTTCTTTCTCTCTTTCTCTCTCCCTTTCTCTCTCCCTTTCTCTCTCCCTCTCTCTCTTTCTCTTTCTCTCCCTCTTTTTCTCTTTCTCTTTCTCTCTCTCTCTCTTTTTCTCTTTCTCTCTCTCTCTCTTTCTTTCTCTTTCTTTCTTTTTCTTTCTCCCTTTCTCTCTTTCTCTCTCCCTTTCTCCCTCTCTCTTTCTCTTTCTCTCTCCCTCTTTTTCTCTTTCTCTCTCTCTCTCTCTCTCTCTCACACACACACACACACACCCTTCGTCTCTAGGAAGGGAATTTAGAAGCCTATTGGGGGGTGGGGGGAGGAAGGGCCGGGGACCACAAAATGACGGAAGGCCTCTTTACGACCCACCTTCTCTCCCTCCAGGATTACGGACTGGACGTGGCTACCTTCCACAGCATGATCCAGGAGTGTCCCGAGCAGGTTTTGGCCTTGGCTGCCAGCTGTTGCAGGGTGAGGGTTTCCTTCAACATGGGGATGGGGGGGGTTGTTTTGCGACACAGGAGGAGGGACCAGGGGCCCCCTGGCCAAAGCCGCTCTGAAGCCTGGGCAGGTTGAAGAGAAGCAACTGAGGGGGCTGGATAGTAGAGCCTCTGTGTTCAGGGCCATCTACCTTAGAGTTGTAGATCCAGGAAGGGAGAGCTAAGCTTGGTGGGGCCTCCTGGGGTCTCTGTCTACAGGCAGCTCCTGGGGGGCAGGGGGGAGAGAATTTCTACCCCTCTGATGACAAGAAGGGCGTTTGCCATTTCCAAAGGTTGGGTGGCTTTGGCAGGGCTTGGGGGGGGGGAAAGCGAGCTGCCCCCTGGCACACACCCCCATTCTTGTCTCCCCCCTCCCCAGATGGAGGCCTTCAAGCGCCCCTCCTTCTCCGAGGTCCTGGAGGAACTGGAGGACACGGCAGAGCGGCTGGAGTTCCCCACCGAGAAGCAGTCCCCAGGTTGACTCCCCTCCCAGTGGGGGAGGATGTGGACTGATGCACACCTGTGTATCTCGGAAGAAAAGGTTCTGCAGGAGGATGGGGGGGTTAGGGCCCCCTGGGGCGGATCAGAGGCTTGGAGAGCGGATGGCACTGTGCCCTCCCCCCCCCTCTCTTTTCTAGATGCCCAGATTCTTCTGGACCAAACGTTATCGTTGCTAGATAACAAATCCCACCCCCCTTTAGATGGCTCTGGCCAGTGAGCCAAGCTGCACCTCTGCCACAGTCATCGGGGCCCGAGTTGCCTCCAGTCCTCAGACCGCTGTCTCCTCCCCCAGAGCCTGCCCCTCCTTGCCCAGTGGGGCTGCTGGCAAACAAGCCACCCTCTTCCTGCCAAGGGCATTTCAGGCCCAGAGGGGGGGTGAGCCTGGCTCTCTGCGCATCTGAGGAGGGGGTGGATCCCTGCAGAAGTGGGGGGGGGGTTCCTCTGGGCATTCAGCCGCTTGGGGGGGCGCAGCCTTCCAGCCAAGTTTTCTGGGTTTAATGATTCAGAGGGCATATTCTGAGCAGAAGGGAGCTGCCCTGCGCATCTTGGCTCTCCTGTGCCAGGCACCCGGCTCCCCCAACCCTCACCATGGCAGCCCCCAAGGGGCGCCCTGACTTTTAAAGCAGCCCAGGTTCCCCTTGGTGCCTGAGAAGGCTTGGTGAACAGCCCCCTCCTCTCTCTTCCCTCCCCCCCTTTCTCTCCTCCTGCATTCTGCTCCCAATTGGGTGTGAGCCGCTGTGGTTCCGCCGTGGGGAGCAGGAGGCTGGAGGGCAGATAGCCAGGGGGTCCCCAGGAAGACGCCCAGGTGGGAAGGGGCTCCGGTAGCCCGGCCCCCGGGGAAAGCTTTGGCAGCCTGCCAAATGCCAGGAAGAGGGAGGGCCTGAACCCATCCCAGGTGGCAGGCGCACGAGTCCATCCTTGTGAACCCTGGAGGCCCTGGGCATCCCATAATAGCCCTCTGGAAGGCGCCGGGCCTGGGGACTAGCCTCCCGGAGCCGAGGGCAGCTGCATCCCCCTCCGGACCCCGCTGGACACCACGGATCGGCTATCTTTGTAAATCAATAAATAACTTCTGAGCTCTTCCCAGAAATTCCTTCAACTGCAACAGCCCTTTGCACTCTTCACTCTCTCTGTGTGTTTGTCTGTGTGTGTGTGTGTGTGTGTTTGTGTAAGTGTGCCTGGATGCCCCAGGGCCCTTGTGCTGGTAGACCCGCATAGACTTGTGCCCGCCACAAGGTGGAGCCCTTTCACCAGCTATGCTGCATTTGGCAGCCAGGGATTCTCCAGGCACCTTCTGCTCCCCTCCTCTGGGTCAGTGGATGCAGACTGAAGGCCAAGCAGGCTTCCTCCTCCTCCTCCTCCTCCTCCTCCTCCTCCTCCTCCTCCTCCTCCTCCTCCTCCTCCTCCTCCTCCCTCCTCCTCCTCACCTCCCCAGCTGGCATTTTAATCCAGGCCATAGAAATGGCTTGCTTGGATTGGACTCTAGAGATGGTTTTGCAACTGGTTCCTGCTGGAGTCTTTCCTTGGGGGGTGGGGGGCACCTTCGAGGGGATGCAGTTGACGCTGGACGATGCCTGGCCCTTCAGCCAAAGGGCCCAGAGCTTCCCCTGGGTTCATGGTTCCACACCAGGTCTGCCTTTCAGAGCTCAGGAAGTAGGCAGAAGGGGGACACGGAAGGATTTCTTCCAGGAACTGCTGTCCTTCCTGGGGGGCAGGGGGCTCCCCATAATGGTGCCGGAGACCCACACAAGACAGCTGTGGCTCACTTCTCCCCCCCCCCCCGCCCCTTTGATATTCAAACCTGCTTTGGCTTCAGGCTCTTCCTCCTCCTCTGAGGGTGAGGCCTGGGATGTTCTAGCCACCCTCCTCCCCGCTCAACCGCACGTCAAAAGACTTGCCAAAACAAGGTTTCGAATGTATTTTCTTGTCATTTACAAGGCAATAAATCAACAAAGGTACCGATTTCCAAAAGCGGTTAGGGCAGCCTGGTTTCCAGGCCTACCAACCTGCACGAAGTACAACCATTTCATAAATCTCTCGGTTGACGGTGGGCGTATTTGTGTGTGCTGAAACAAGGCGGAGCCCCCCCCCCTCCCCGTGCCAACCCCTGGCATGCTTGGACCTGCAAAATACGTCCCACTTCTGAAACCGGAGCCCCTGAGTCCTCCGGGAGGCTCCGTTTGGCTGCATAGAGAGTTCTGTGGGGCAGCCCCAGGACTTGAGTTCCCTCTTTAGCTCACACAGCGTCCCCATGCAGGCCAGGCCGAATCTTTGTGCCCACAGGGGCGAGGAGAAGCCCGTCTTTAAGCTATAAAAGGGAAAGGACGGACGGAAGGGCCGACATCTAATTTTAGAGCCCACCAACGCAGGCGAGGCACAGCAGGACACGGCGTGTGCAAATGAGCTCGGAAAGGGAGCCGGCAGGCAGGTGTTTCAACAAACAAAAGGGGAGTCGGGCACCTTGGCAGGTGCCAGCGGGACAAAGCACCCCCCTCCGTCCTCTGGAGCGGCACAGGAACAAAAAGCAGAGCTTTTGTTCCGCCAACTTGGGTGAGCTGGAAGGACAAATACCCACCTGGTGTGTTTCTACCTGCATATTTGTCCACAGGTGGGGTGGGGGGAATCCCCATTTTGGAAAACAAAGCTTTGGGGAGGAGAAAGCCAGGAGATCCTGACCCATCGGCTTAGCGTGGCTCCCTGAAGCCCATCGGAGGAGATTCCCCCAGGAGATCTGGAGGATCTGAAAAGAGGGCCTGGGGGCTTCCTGCTGTGTCAACATTGGCCACCTCCTGGATTCCTGTGTGTGGGAGGGGGTGTCCTCTTGCTTCCCATCCCTGACTTCCCTTCCTGTGTGGGGTGAAATCCTGCCCTGGCCTGGTGCCCTATCTTGGGCTCACCAGGGACGGTCTCTGCGTGCCTGACAGGAGCTTTGCCAAGGAAGAAGGGCAGTCTCGCAAACCCGGCCACTTGAGGGGGGGAGCAGAAAAGTTCCATGCCCCCCAAAGTTGGAGAACCGGTGCAAAATCTCAAAGGAAGGATGGGGGAGGCCCGAGGTGTTTGGTCTACATTCCCTTGTTCTGGGGCTGAAAGGCAGAGGGAGGTTGAAGCCTCGATGAGGCCCAGCTCCGCTTCTCTCTCAGAGCAAGAGGAAGGGAGCCCCACCACAGGTTGTCCTGCATAACGTGGGAGAACAGAGAGGGACTCACAGAGGCCCGATGTCGAGGGAAACGAAGGGGGCTGTGGGAGGTGCCCGAAGGCAGCTGGACGCTTCCGTTGCCAGCTGTGCCCCCAGCTGTGCCCTCTTCTTCTGCAGGGGGTGAGGGAGTGAGGCCCATGTGTCCATGGCTGCAAGCCAGCTCTGGTCCGCGCAAGGCCTTGGGGCAGGTCAAGAGTTGCCTCTGACCTGGTGGTATTCTTTAGGCTTCCAGGACAGCTTGATGTTATGGATGTTCTGGTCCAAGCCGATCTTGTAGTCCCAGCAGTACTCCGGGGAGAGCAGCTTGGTGGGCTTGTTGAGCAGGAAGTACCTGTTGAGGTGGCTCTCGTCGTGCCAGATGGCCTCCACCTCCCGCTCCTTGTCCTGCAGAATGCCCTGGTAGCATTGGCGGGTGAGGTTCAGCACCTGCAGCGGCGTGCCCCCAAAGACCGCTCCGTGGTAGTAGTAGTCCCCCTCGTCGTAGGAGATGTAAGCAGCCGACTCGGGGCGCCTCTCGTAGGTGAAATGGCTCCGGTCCCTGTTGTAAAACCAGGCGTGGATCTGGGCCACGGACGTGCCCAGGGCCTCCACCCCGTAGTGGCTCTGGAAGATCTGGTCGACGTCCATGCAGAAGAGGAAGTCCACCTCGAAGCGGATGGTCTCTTCGATCAGCTCCGCGATGGTCCTCATCCTCATCATGCTGATGTCCTGCCAGCGGTCGTGCTGCTCCACCCGGAAGAGCTTCAGCGTCCGCTGGGGGGCCAGCCTGACCTCGGGCACCTTGGAGAGGTCATCGACAACGATGTAGAAGATGACCTTCTGGCCCGCCATGAAGAAGGAGTTGGCGGAAACCAAGAAGTCCTTCAAGTATTTGTCCAAGTACCTGGATGGGGAAAGCGAAGGCGGCTGGGATGAGGGGGCCTCCCCCCAGTTGCTGCAGGTTCTACCCCCTCCCCAACTCAGCCCTCAGTCCATGGGGGCCGAAGTCCTTGGACGGTCCTCTCTGGCCGTCTCCTCCTCAGCCGTGTCAGGCTGGACGCGGCACTTACTTCCCAATGGCGAAAACGCTCAGTCCCACGGTGACCTTCTGCCGCCTGTAGTGATAATGGAGGGTGGCGCTTTCGAATGTCCCGTCCCACACGATGGGGGCTGACCACGGGCTCAGCGTGGGCACCTCTGTCCGTGCGCTGGAAAGAGAAGACAGATGAGGGTCCCTGCCTGGTCATCTTGGGATCAGCTGACTCTCACTCAGCCCCTCCATCCCTCCAAAGCAGCCTTCCAGAAAGGGGGGGGGAAACTGGGCCAGCAGGGGTCCCCCATTTTTCCCTACTGGAGAGGGGATGGCAGGGAGCCTCCGGTCTGAAATTCCAGGCCGAAGGAAATGGGGGTGTTTGGCTGCAGCTCTCCAGCCTCATGTTTAAAATGTTTAGCAGGGAGTGTCCGGAAGCGGGAAATGTTTGGCCTTTCAGCGTGCTAATTGGATCCAGATGTTTGGGAAACTTCCTCCTCCTTCTCCTCGGGGATTTAATGAAAGCAAAGCAAAACAGATCCTTTCATTTGAGTGGGCTATTTTCAGCTGACTGGGCTTCCAGGCCAGGCCCGATCGGGGTGAGCGTCGGTCGCCTCTTCCAGCTGAGCAGCCTCCCCTGGTGCCCGGCACTTCGGGCGGAAGGACCCTGGTGGGGTTTTTGCCCAGGAGACGGGCAGAAGGCCTCCTGCTTAGCCTTCAGCTCTGGGTTTGCAGGCGTGAGGAGCTCCGGCTGGGTCTTGGGCCAGCTGGGGAGATGCACAGCAGCTGCACTTTTGCTCCTGGGGGGGGGGGGATTCTGAGCCCCTGGAAGCCTCCCCCAAGGAGTTTCCCACTGGGGGTTAAAAAGCCCTCGTCTCCCGGGGACTTCTGCCTTTGGCGGGAGGGTGGGGGTGGGGAAAGGGGAAGTCTGGAGGAAGCCCAGTCAATGCGGCCCCCGCCTGAGTTTCAGCTCCAAATGAGCCTCTGACCTTGGGTGAAACCAGCTGCTCAGCGGAATCCCTCTCGGTTCCTTGGTTGAATTGGCATCTCTGTAAGGAAGGAGGAAGGAGTCGGAAGGCAGCCCAGCAGGGATGCTTTTCCAAAAGGCAACTAGACTTTCTTGGGGGGGGGGTTTCTCCCCTCCCTTTCCTTGAAAATGTTTCGCTTCTCATCTAAGAAGCTTCTTCAGTTCTCCAGCTGTCTTTAGGAAAATAGCAATAGCAATAGCAGTTAGACTTATATACCGCTTCATAGGGCTTTCAGCCCTCTCTAAGCGGTTTACAGAGTCAGCATATCGCCCCCCCAGTCTGGGTCCTCATTTCACCCACCTCGGAAGGATGGAAGGCTGAGTCAACCCTGAGCCGGTGAGATTTGAACCGCCGAACTGCAGATAACAGTCAGCTGAAGTGGCCTGCAGTGCTGCACCCTAACCACTGTGCCACCTCGGCTCTTTTTCTTTCTCTTTCCTCACTTTCTCTTTCTTTCTCCCTTTTTCTCTCTCTTTTTCATTCTCTCTCTTTCTCTCTCCTCTCTCTCTTTTTCTCTCTCTCTTTCTCTCTCTCTCTTTCTTTCTCTCTTTTTCTTTCTCTCTCCTCTCTTTCTTTTTCTTTAGCAATAGCAATAGCAGTTAGACTTATCTACCGCTTCATAGGGCTTTCAGCCCTCTCTAAGCGGTTTACAGAGTCAGCACATCGCCCCCACAGTCTGGATCCTCATTTCACCCACCTCGGAAGGAGGGAAGGCTGAGTCAACCTTGAGCCGGTGAGATTTGAACTGCTGAACTTCAGATAACAGTCAGCTGAAGTGGCCTGCAGTACTGCACCCTAACCACTTTTGGGACAACTGTGATGGCGGAGAGGCTCTACAGCCACACACACACACACACACACACACACACACACACACACAGCGTGTGGCTTTCACACGGACCCGCTTGGTCTGCCACCTTCCTAGGAAACCAGGAATATGCAAGCGTATCCTGTCGCCGTCGGCTGTCAATCAAGGCAGCCGAGTTTTTTTTCTTTAAAACCCACAAAACCATCAAAGGGCCCTTCAATTCTCGACTTCATTGTTTTTCTCCTTGTTCTGTTGGCTTTCCTTCAATCAAAGGAATGCTTCTGTGCTCGCTTTTGGCTCCGATCCCTGACCTGTAGATGAAATAATTTGGTGCCAAGGAAACTATTTAGCCAATGTTGCAATGTGGCTTCCGGGAGTTGAACTATACTGCAGGGGAGGCGGGAATCTGGCATGGCTACCTGGGGGGGGTGGTGTGTCTGTCTGCTGGGCAAGAGTTGGGGAAAGTGGACCTCAGTAAGCCTGAGGGCTGGGCCTGGCTTGGCAGGACACGGGACTGATCCCCCTCCCCAGGCTGAGGAGGGGGAGCAGCACTCTGCTGCCACCTGCAGGAAGAAGTGAAGGTGTGTAGCCTCTATACCAGTGTTTCTCAACCTTGGCCACTTGAAGATGTCTGGACTTCAACTCCCAGAATTCCCCAGCCAGCGAATGCTGGCTGGGGAATTCTGGGAGTTGAAGTCCGGACATCTTCAAGTGGCCAAGGTTGAGAAACACTGCTCTATACAATCTCCTTCCCCTGAAAACGGGGCTTCCTGGCATCACCTGGGTGGGGTGGGGAGCCTCGCTGGCATCGAGCTTATGCTATTTGCATCCCAGCACCCGTTTTCCATGCTTGAAAGCCCGCTATGGAGAAAGCTTCCTGTTGCGCAAAGCTCCTCAGTGATTGTCAGCCACGTGCCAAAGTTACCAGTCCCTCTGGGTGTGGAAGAGCGGTTAGTGCGTACACCAGAGGCAAATAAAGGGCAGCTGGCCATCGGCCACTTTCACTCTTTAAGGAAGGAGGATGCCCAGGAGAGAATCGGGACTGCTGGTTGCTCCCTTGGGCAGCGCCTGGTGGAAGGAGCCTTGGCCCACATGCCAGCGGGAGGAGGGTTACGCAGAAGCAGATGGCAGCTGTTTTGAAAGCGCTGGGCGAAAGCATCCAATGAGACACGCTGTGCCTTGCCCGCTCTCCGGCCACCCCCGTGCCCCAGGCATCCCCTCATCCCCTGCTAATCTGGGCTGCAGGCCCCCTCCCCACAGGGCTACTTCAGACCCGCCTCTCGCTGAGCGAGGCAAAGATTTGCTCTCTTTTCTGGCTCTTCTGTGGGGCTCAGCGGGTCCAGGGTGCCAGGGCAAAATGCAGCGGCCCAATCAAGGAAAGGGGGAAGGAGCCGTTGCAAGAAAGGCCACCTGAGGCTGGATCCCTAAATCCCGGGGAGGTAAAATGCCCTCATTCTGCCTGGCAAGCACCCGCGAGGAGAGCCGTGACTCATTTCGGGAGGTAGGCAGTGCCACAAGCCAACCGGAGCCAGCCAGAGCGACGACGGGCAGGGGACTTACGGGGAGCTGATGCTGTCCGTCCCTTTCTCCTCCCTGCGGAAAGGAGAACAAACAATCTGACAATCTCGGGGTCATCTGACCTTTTAAGTAACTGCTTCTCTCTACATGGCTGGGCCTGGCTTGGCAGGGGACAGGACTGATCCCCCCTCCCCAGGCTGAGGAGGGGGGGCAGCACTCTGCTGCCACCTGCAGGAAGAAGTGAAGGTGTATAGCCTCTATACCAGTGTTTCTCAACCTTGGCCACTTGAAGATGTCCGGACTTCAACTCCCAGAATTCCCCAGCCAGCATTCGCTGGCTGGGGAATTCTGGGAGTTGAAGTCCGGACATCTTCAAGTGGCCAAGGTTGAGAAACACTGGTCTATACAATCTCCTTCCCCTGAAAACGGGGCTTCCTGGCATCACCTGGGTGTGGTGGGGAGCCTCGCTGGCATCGAGCTTATGCTATTTGCATCCCAGCACCCGTTTTCCATGCTTGAAAGCCCGCTATGGAGTAAGTTTCCTGTTGCGCAGTGATTGTCAGCCGCATGCCAAAGTTACCAGTCCCTCTGGGAGTGGAAGAGGAGTTAGTGCGTACATCGGAGGCAAATAAAGGGCAGCTGGCCTAGGCTTAAGGCCAGCGTACCTGCGAGACCGCCTCCTGCCACATACCTCCCAACGGCCGGTGAGATCCCACAGGGTGGGCCTCCTTCAGATGCCATCAGCCAGACAATGTCGGCTGGCGGGCCCCCGGAGGAGAGCCTTCTCTGTGGCGGCTCCGACCCTTTGGAACGAGCTACCCCCAGAAATCCGGACCTCGCCCACTCTCATGGCCTTCAGAAAAGCTGTAAAAACCTGGCTATTCCCACAGCCTGGGGCTGTTGACCTTATTGTTGAGGTTCCAGCCCCGATTAAAACGAATGTATGTATGTTGATTTTAACCTGTTTTTATTTTCATTTTTTATTACTTTTTTTTTTCTTTGTTTGTAAGCCACCCGGAGTCCTCCAGGATTGGGCGGCCTATAAATCGTAGAAAGAAAGAAAGAAAGAAAGAAAGAAAGAAAGAAAGAAAGAAAGAAAGAAAGAAAGAAAGAAAGAAGGAAAGAAGGAAGGAAGGAAGGAAGGAAGGAAGGAAGGAGAAAGAAGAAAGAAGGAAGGAAGGAGGAAGGAGGAAGGAAGGAAAGAAAGAGAAAGAAGAAAGAAAGAAAGAAAGAAAGAAGGAAGGAAGGAAGGAAGGAAGGAAGGAAGGAAGGAAGGAAAGAAGAAAGAAAGAAAGAAATGGCTGGCAGGGTGCCCATTCGTGGGCAAAACTCTTGCGTTCTTCAGAAGCTCCCGGCTATCTCCATGCCCAGGTGGGGCCGGGAGGTTCTGGCTCTGGAAACCTTCCGCGATGCCCTACAAATGCGCAGGTTGGCCTGGAGCTCCCAGAAACCCAACCTGATGTGGGGCTTGGGCCTGGCTGAGAATTGCCCCGGAACTCTTGAACTCTTGTCCAAGACATCTGGACGGTCTCAGGACAAGCAGGGGGAGACATGGGGCTTTTCTGGAGAGGAAGCAACCGCTGAGGTTGCTATGCAACCCCTCTGTTTACACACACACACACACACCATCCCCCTTCCCTTCCTCCTATGGTCTCCTCCATGGTGGAGGGGCCGTTATGACCCCTGCAGCCAACCCGGGGGCCGGTCTTTGGTTTAAGGAGTTGGATCACGGGAAAGCTGCAACCGAACCGCCTTTCAATTTGGCAGAGGAGAACTTCTCCTGGTTCCGTCACCCCAACATAGACACACACACACACACCAGAGGGAATGCGTTGCACCATCAAGAGTTCGGGAGTGTGAGATTTCACATTGGTGGTGCGTGTGGAGCTTTATGTAACAATTTGGGAGCGGATCTCGGCTGTTGAAATGCTGCATGGAAAGCGCAGGCCTGATCCATTCCCCCCCCCCAACGGAAAGCTGTTCTGATGTGCCACAGGCTGGGCTTCTGAGTGAAGGCATCGGGGCCACCCATCCTCCTGGCGCTTCTCTCCACCAAACTCACCCTGTGCCCGGTCTCTGCCGCGGGGGTTGCCTGGTCTGGGTTTCTCCAGGTTTCTTCCAGCTTTTGGATCTGTAAGGTTCATTGTCTCACATTAGTGAAGCCTCGGCTGCTCCAGGGGGGTTGATTGCCCCAGATTTACTGGCAAGCAATGATGGGAATCCTTGATTCTCTTCCTTGTTGGGCTCCAAAGGAAGGGAACAGACGTTCCCGGGTGAGTCTGCCTTAAACGGGTGATGGGAATCGGGCGCAATAGAAAGGAAGGTTGCAAAAGAAGTTGGTGGAGCACCTTCCCTTGCAAGAACAGTAAACTCCGTTGGCATTTCAAGGGCCCTGGATTTCTTACCTGTCCAGGTAGGTGAAAAAGGCCAGCGAGAAAAGAGCGAGCAAGAACATCCATAAGAGAACGGCCTTTCCTTGAGACAGGTTCATCCTTGATGGAAAGAAAGAGAGAGCCAGGGGTTACTCTCAGCTGCCTTCCTGTATTCCCAGACCGAAGCCCGGCCGCTGATCGGGGAGGGGGAGGTGGGGCAGCCCAGCCTTCCTTCCCAGGGGACCCATCTCCAGCGAAGGCAGAAAATTCGCCCCGTGGATTCACTTCCCTACGACGGAAAAGGCCACTCAAGGGAGCCCTGCCCTTGGGAGCCTGAAACCAGCCACCCTCAATATCTGACTCCCCAACACATCCCGAGCCTCGCTGGCTGGGGAGGATGGGAGCTGCAGTCCCACAGGTGAATTACCTTCCCCTGCCTTGGGGAAGGCTGTGTGGCAAACCCCGGAGGAGATCTGAGCAATACCTTGACCTCCGTCAACATGGGAGGTAAGCTTTGGTGTGCCTGGCTCCCTGGCACCATCTGTTCCCTCCAGCTGCATTTAAGGGCCTGGCACGGCTCTGCCCTGCTCCACCTTCAGAAAGATTTGGGAAACTTCCCCCCCCCCCACTCCACACCCTCGTTTTCTTCTGCGCCTCCTCTTTCCCAGGGAGAACCTCCCCTTCCAGGAGCCACCTTTGGCCTCTACAGACCCAACCCCGGATGGCACTTTTGCCGCGTCCCTGACCAGCGGGGACCTTCGAGGCGGCCTCAGGGGATCCCATGGAAAACCCAATGGTCGGTCGCTCAGCCACTGGGGCAAGCTACCGCAAGTATCTCTGTCTCCCGAAGGCAAAGGACAGCCTGGAGTCTCGGCTGACTTTAAGAAGACTTGGAGGTGGGAAGCCGGACATGTTTGGCTTCCCCCAGGAGGAACGGAGGGACAGAAGGAGGCAGCTGCTCTTTGAGCCAAACACAGAGATCCCAGCCCAGCCAGAGACTCCGCTTTGTGGCTGCTCAATGGGGGGCAGGGAATCCCCCTTCCCACCCGACCCCTTTGCCTCTGCAGAAGCTCTTGCGGCCTTCCAAAAGAGGGGGAGACTCCCTGGTTTTACCCCCCAACATCTACAACAAGCTCGGAGGGGAGGTTATCTGCGGCGAGCCTGAACCCACGCCTGGGAAAAAGCAGGTTGCCTGCTGAGAAAGACCAAGGATGCCCAGAGACTTAGCATTCAGTTAGACTTAGCAGTTAGACTTATATACCGCTTCCTAGGGCTTTCAGCCCTCTCTAAGCGGTTTACAGAGTCAGCATATGGCCCCCAACAACAATCCGGGTCCTCATTTCACCCACCTCGGAAGAATGGAAGGCTGAGTCAACCCTGAGCCGGTGAGATTAGAACAGCCGAACTGCTGAACTGCAGTCAGCTGAAGTAGCCTGCAGTGCTGCATTTAACCACTGCGCCACCTCGGCTCAGAGACCACAGAAGGCATTTTAAACCCCTCAATTCTAAACTGCCATTCAGAAGTGTTCTGATAGGTTGATGCTGTGGCTGCCTTTGGGCTTCCTTGGCCAAGAGCTTCCTAGCCAGACCCTCCCTCCTTTTCTCCCTCCCTCCCTCCTTTCCTTGGCTTGCCAGTTGACCTTATGGGGGGGGGCACGTTCCGCCGTCCTCCAAGGTTCCAGATCAAGCTAACATGAGGCCACCTTTGTCTTTGGCCCAAAATAAGTCATTGTCGGTTATACATTTCTGTTGGTAGCCGACGTACCAACACACAGCATGTTGCCATCCCCTAAAAGCCTCTCTTTGAGCATATATATGGCCCTTTCACCTGGGCAGCTGCACCAGCCCTTCACCTATTCGGGGCCCTCCAAGTGGGGAGGTCGGGACCCTTCGGCCGCATCCTCGTAATGCTATCCTTTGCTCAGTGGTCTCCTTCCTCCACCTTTGGGCATCCATTCCTCTCCAGTGTTGTGCCAGCCCGGCAGATTCGGCCATCACAGGAGGCCAGCCATGCTCCCTCCCTTGCCTGGGGCCCAGCTTGGGGCCCTTCTCCCTCGCCCCTCGTGCCTCTCCTGGAGAGAGATGGGGGTTGATTGTTGGCAGAGGGCTGGGAAGGGAGAGTTGGATTTGGGCTAAATCCTAACCCTGCTCAAATTCACCTGGAAAAATATCCCCCGTTTTTCCCCCTTCCAAGGAAGAACTCTGAATGTGAGCAGAAACTGAAATGTCGTGGTTTTTGGGGGGCTGCCTTTGAAACCTCTGGACCAGTGTTTCTCAACCTTGGCAACTTGAAGATGTCCGGACTTCAACTCCCCAGAATTCTCCAGCCAGCATTCGCTGGCTGGGGAATTCTGGGGAGTTGAAGTCCGGACATCTTCAAGTTGCCAAGGTTGAGAAACACTGCTCTGGACTCAAGCCAGGCATGCTTTTACACCCAGGCCCTTCACCTGAGTCCACCTTGAAGGCCCCTTCCGTTTGAATATAAATCATGTTGGCAGGATGTGACTCATCTGAGGTCTAACACTCAGCAGCCTTCGTGTTTTGGCGAGGTTCACCCAGCCTCCTCCAAATAAATCAAACTGCTTTCCTGGTGGCAAATCTTTCCTTCTGATCAGATGGGCAAAAGGAAGGCCTCTGCCTCTAGGACAGTGTTTCCCAAACTTGGCAACTTTAAGACTTGTGGACTTCAACTCCCAGAATTCTCCAGCCAGCTCGAGCTTAAAGTCTTAAGCTTAAGTCTTAAGCTTAAACTTAAGTTTAATCTTAAGCTTAAGTCTTAAAGTTGCCAAGTTTGGGAAACACTGCTCTAGGAGCAGCTGCCCCTTTACCTCCAGGCTCCCTAAAAACCGATTCCTTGAGGGGCTCGGGGGCTTAATTGCCCAGGACTTAGAGTGGGGGGGGGAGTCAGGGAGCTGTGCCCCACGTTCCTCTTGGAGCCTTCCAGACCCTGAAAGTGACGGCAAAGGTGGCAGGAATTCAGGTGTGCAAATATTGGCTTGAAATACACAAGCGTGCAGCAGTCACGTACTGTACCTGCCAAGGTGATCTGCGATAATGCCATTGTTAATGTAGCATTATCAGAGCAGCAGACAAGTGAGTAACTTAAGTAGGAATGACTCAATGCAGCAGAAGTCAAAATTATTTCTGGGTTTGTTTTCCCTTTTTTTTTTTTGGCCTCCTGAAGCAGCTCCAAAGGGCAGAAACGGCAAGTGCAAAATCCTATTTTTTTGACTGCCATTTTTCAGTTGCCCGGCCCAAGCTGTTGGGGGAATAGGATGAAGCAGTCAGGGAAATGGGGGCTCCCCAGAAGAGATGCTGACTTGGGGGACCATGGTCCTTTCCAGACTCCCTTCTAGGCCTGGGGGGCAAGAGCGCAGGGGGTGGGGGGAAGCAATTGGGCCTTCAGAGCCAGCTCTGCCTGCAATACCAGCTGAGAAATTGGGGCCATAAAAACGCTCCTGGATCATCCAGATATCTGGCCTTTGAATGAGGCGAACCAGAGTAATAAAAAGACCCCCACCATCAATTGATTGGCCAGCAAGTCTTGGGCCCATTTACTTGGCCTTATTTTTTTATTATTATTATTTATTATATTTATATGCCGCCCAATCCCGAAGGACTCCGGGAGGCTTACAAAGAAGGAAAGAAAAAAGAAAAGAAAATAAGAAAAGGATAGTTTAAAATTCACAACACGCATTCGTTCTAATCGGGGCTGGACCTTAACAATAAGGTCAACAGCCCCAGGCCTGCCGGAACAGCCAGTTTTCCTGAAGGCCATGAGAGTGGGTAAGGTCTGGACCTCTGGGGGTAGCTGATTCCAGGCAACAGCAGGAAGGTTCCAGAGGTGTTTCTTTTGAGGGCTGGCTGGGCCACCCTCTCCCCAAGGTCTTTGCTTTAGTTCCCCCCCCCCCACTTAAAGAGTATGGAAGCTCCTTGGCTGAGTCGCTTCCATTCGCCCCTTCTGTCTGTCTTAGCCCCCAGCCCTGAAAGTCCCTTGGCCCAGCCCCCTCTCCAACCAGCAGGACGGTGGGCTGGAGACCCACAACTAGGAGGGCCAGGGAGGTGAAGGGAGAAATGGAACTAAAACATATCTGCAGGTTTTATTTCCTCACACCAATTGCCTCCCACAGACCCATTAGATCTCACAGGGTCGGCCTCCTCCGGGTGCCATCTACCAGCCAATGCCACCTGGCTATTACCCGGGGGGAGGGCCTTCTCTGTGGCAGCTCCCGCCCTCTGGAATGAACTCCCCGCAGGGATTCGGACCCTCACCTCTCTCCAGGCCTTCCGAAAAGCCGTCAAAACCTGGCTTTGCCGGCAGGCCTGGGGGTGATGAGTTCCCTCCCCTCTCGACATGTATGGTTGTGCGACTGTTGTTTACTTTTATTATTTGTATTTTGTCTTTTATGTTCCCCCTTTTTTTCCCCTTTGAATTGTTCGCCGCCCTGAGTCCTCCCGGAGAATTTGAATTTGAATTTGAATTTACTTTATTTGTATGCCACCCTTTTCCCTGAAAGGGACTCAGGGCGGCTCACAATTCAAGGGAGGGGGAAACAAACAAAATTACAAAATATAAAGACATACACAGTTAAAAAACACAACAATCATACCATTCGGAGTGGGGCTGCAAGTCTTTAGCCCCAGGCCTGTCGGAACAGCCAGGTCTTAAGGGCTATGCGGAAGGCCTGGAGGGTGGTGAGGGTACGAATCTCCACGGGGAGTTCGTTCCAAAGGGTCGGAGCAGCCACAGAGAAGGCCCTCCTCCAGGTAGTCGCCAGTCGACACTGGGAGGCTGATGGAATTCGGAGGAGGCCCAGTCTGTGGGATCTAATCGGTCTAGTGGAGGTAATTGGCAGCAGGCGGTCTCTCAAGTACCCAGGTCCAATACCATGAAGGGCTTTGTAGGTGACAACTAGCACCTTGAAGCGAATCCGGAGACCAACAGGCAGCCAGTGCAGCTCGTGGAGGATAGGTGTTACGTGGGTGAATCGAGGCGCACCCACGATCGCTCGCGTGGCTGCATTCTGGACAAGCTGAAGTCGCCGAATGCTCTTCAAGGGCTGCCCCATGTAGAGCACATTGCAGTATTCCAGCTTAGAGGTCACAAGGGCACGAGTGACTGTTGGCGGCATACAAATAATAAAATACCAATACCAATACTTTTTTTAAAAAGGTTTTCCTAGTGGGCCATTTTATTAGTCAAGTTTCCTCTCAAAAGATCAAAATTTCCAGCCATTTGAAGCTGTTCCCATGGTTGGAAACCCCCCAAGGTCTCGGCTCTTATGCAGATTTTGTCAGAGAGGGCAAAAAAACAACAACAGCTCATGTTTACCAATGAGGCAAATGCATCCTGACATCTAAACGCAGGTTTTAAGAGGGAAACATGCAACTCTCTGTCTTTCGCCCACCCACCCACTCTGTCCTTTTTTTTAAAAAAAAGGAAGACCTCCACTTCTTCCTACCCCAATTCTGAAACCATTTGCACTGTTTGGATAACTTCATATTTCAAAACACCCCCCCCCCCCCAGATCCCTAAATCAAACGCAACTGGAACCATCTCCAAACTTTTTAAGACTCTCTTCTACCGCTCTGAATTCCCCTTCCTGCTGTGGAAACAGGCCTCATCTTCTGCAGCAGGAGGATTTTGCCCCCTTTCTCCATCACAGCCTCTTAATACAGTGTTTCTCAACCTTGGCAACTTGAAGTCCTGTGGACTTCAACTCCCAGAATCCCCCAGCCAGCATAGCTGGCTGGGGAATTCTGGGAGTTGAAGTCCACAGGACTTCAAGTTGTCAAGGTTGAGAAACACTGTCTTAATACCCCTCGGCCAAGTTCCCTCCATCCTCTGTTCCCATCGCGGCTGCGTTTGTCCACGAAGCAACGCAACTTTCCTTGAACCTCCCAGCCTGTTTCTCAAGAAGAGGAGCGCGACAGAGAGGACAGAGTCCGCTTTTCTAAAGCAAGCGGGACGGGACAAGAACCCAGGCGTAGCGACTCCTTAAACACGTTTGAAACCAAAGCACAAAAGCAGGCGGAGGACCAGGGGAGAACCCCGAAACGGCTGCTAAGCCGGAGGGCAGGCACAGCCTCCACCTCCAAGTAAAATACTCTTAGAGCCACTTACGCACCGTAGGGCGGCGAAGTTGACCTCTTTGGGTTGCAAAAATAGAGGGGAGAAATAACAGACAGGGCTCGATTCTGCCGAAGTGGGCAGATTGGCACCAAGCGAATCCCTTCCAGCTTTTCCTGCCAAAACCAAGCCCTGTTTTGTTGTCCCGGGAAGGTTCTCCTCTTCTGGATGCATCGTTCGGAAGGCGCCTCGCACGGGAGCCGAGCAAGAGCGCAATGCTCGAAAGGCAGGAGTTGGGCAGCCTCGGAGCCTCGGAGCCCCGCGGGAAAACCAGTTCGGAGTGTTTCCTTCTTTTCCAGTCCTGAGGCTGCCTGCCACGTTTCCCCGTTGTTGTTGTTTTCCTTGCAGAAAACTGGCGAACGCAATTCCTCTCGATAAATCTGAGGCCGGGAATAGCGAGAGGGAAGGTGGAGCCGTTTGTTTCTGGCTCAGAAATGCTGTTTTGACAAGGCAGAAGAGAGGGGTGCTTCTGGCAATTATCCCTGGGCGGGGGCGCGGGGGAAGAAAGGAGGGGGGGTCTTGAAAAGGAAAGGAACAGGCTCCTTCATGTCCAGATGGTTTCGCCTTAAAATGATTCGCTTTCTGAAGCGGGGATCAATCAGAGTTCGCTTTCCTAATCCTAATCTAGAGCCCATCCTTCCCCCCCTCTTCCCCCTCTGGAATGAGCTGCCCCCAGAGCTTCAAATAAAACCCGACCTCCGGTCCTTCCGACGCGCCCTAAAAAGTTGGCTTTTCCAGCAAGCCAGCCTGGCCTGAACAAAACAAAACAAATTATTGATCATTGTTAATTTTAATTCGAATTTTTTTTAAATGTTATTGTCAATTCTAATTGGGTTTGTTTGGGATATTCTATTTAATTTTTTTTTTAACTTTTGTACTATGTGTTTCTTTTGGACATGTCCAAAAGAGTCCTTGGGAGAAGGGTGGCATATAAATCTAATAAACCAAGCCAAACCTAAACCCTTGCATTGTCCCTCAAAACCGAAAAAGTCAGCAGCTGAAAAAGACAACAACCCCATGACTTCAAACTTTTGAACCCCGCAATTTCGGGGCTGAAATCTTTCACCGCAAGGAAACCCCACCCCCCCTGCCCCCGCAGTCCTCAGATAGCTCAATGGCTTGGAAAGGCTCAAATGTTCAGGGAAGGAAAGGAGAGTGGTGGGAGAAGAAAAGCAGGCGATTGATTTTCTCATTTTGAATACTGAGCATTGGGCTGGGAGGGGGCTGTGCCCCACCCAAACTAAACCAACAATTGGGGTTACTTTATGGATGATAAAACTTTTCCAAAGCTTATCTGGGGAATCTGAGATTTCCAAGCCACCTCTGAACGGCTATTTAAGCTTGGGAAGGAAAAGCATTCCCATATCCAAAGTCTCCAAAGTCGGCCCCCTGGGGAAGACGTGTAGGGTGGGGGTCTCTGGGAAGGTTTCCCCACCCACCCGGCAGCCACAGGAAGGGCTACCTGCCTTCCCCACAGAGGTTGTAACACCTGACCTCACCTGCAAACTCTCGCAGACATCGCAAAGGCTTTCCAAAATGCACAGAAGGTGCTGTGGGAAAGGCTCCTTTTTAAAATTCTCTCTCACCCCCCTCCCAATTCCCTCGTGGTCTGCTTTGAATACCCTGCCTCGCCTGGGTGTGTGCAGGATTCAAATGCTTGTGGAAGGCCTATAAAATGTTCAGCAGTGTGTTTTAAACCTAAATCCTTTTAATAAGGGCGCTTTATCCTCCTGACAATGGCAGAGAACTTCTTCCTGGTCCTGCCCTTCTAATCCGTAACTGAAAGAGTGCAGAAAGACAGAAAAGAAATTGTTTGTTCTCTTAATCCCGACATAAAGATGTTTCTAAGGCACAAAATAGCAAACAGCAATGTTTGCAGGAAAGCAAACAGCAACCTTTGCAGGTAGTGCTTCGGACTTGTGGTTGCAGGAGTTTAATTCAGGTCTCCTTTTTCAAAAAATCAATTGGGGTGGGGTGGGGAAGCAGGGTGAAAAGTGCATTTGTGGGGTCCTAACATTTATTTATTTATTTATTTATTTATTTATTTATTTCTCTTGTATGCCGCCCACTCCCGGAGGACTCCGGGCGGCTCACAAAAGACAAGGGAAAGGGGGGAAACGAGACAAAGACAACATATTAAAAACAAAACCAACATTCACAATTCCCGTGGAGGTAGATGCTTCTCAGCTCCCCCCCAGCCTGCTGGAACAGCCAGGACTTGGTGGCCTTGCGGAAGGCCGGGAGGGTAGTAAGGGTCCGGATCTCAACAGGGAGCTTGTTCCATGGCCCGTAGAGGCTGGCATCGCTCCTTCCGGGCAAACCTGGGGAGGGGGTGTGTGTGTCTCTGGCGGTTTGGCCATCCTGCAAACGCCAAGCCTTCTCTGTCCCTTTGCAATGAGACTGGGGGGGGGGGTTCCTGTGGCTGCCTGTGTGCATAGGGAGGGCTCAGCTTTGCACTGTGGCCCTCGGATGCCCCCTTCCTCTTCTGGACCCTTCCTCATTTCCTCAGAGACTTGAAGTAGCTTCCTTTCTCCTTGGCCTCCTCCGTCAGGTCTCCCATCTCTCTCCTCTCTCTCTCTCTCTCTCACACACACACACACACACCAAATTCAGCAGTCCATCCAGTTATTATTATTCTATTCTATAGCCCTGAACTGTGTTAGTCCTTCCTCCTTTTGCAGAAAGTTGGGGGAAAAAAGAAAGAAAGCGCATTTCTGATTTAAAGAAAGTTTGGTGGCACGACCCCCGTTTAATGAGGACTTTGGGAAGTTTCCCTTGCCCCATCCCTTGTGCGCAGTTGTGTCTCTGAGGGCCTCCCAGGTTGGAGGCTCAACCTGTTCCTCTTTTGCCCCCCAGGCCTTCCGGGAGAGGCTGGCGGAGAAACAAAAGGCCCTTTCAGCCTCTGAAAGCCCAGGATTCCTGCGACCTCAGAGAATGGCACAGGTGAGCTCATGCCTTTAGGCCTGGAGTGGGGGGAGCCCTGGGGTGGGGGCTTCTGGCACCTGCCCAGGGAGAGGGAGCGCCCCCCCCCCAAAGGACCGTGTGATGCTTGGCTG
This sequence comes from Thamnophis sirtalis, assembly GCF_051295495.1. Taxonomy (NCBI): domain Eukaryota; kingdom Metazoa; phylum Chordata; class Lepidosauria; order Squamata; family Natricidae; genus Thamnophis; species Thamnophis sirtalis. Next base: position 36,872,320 of record NW_028261382.1, read on the forward strand.
CTGGGCAAGAGAGCCTCCCCTTCCGTGGGACGCAGCTGCCGGCAGGGCTTTGGGGTTACCTGTGAGCAACCCCACATAGCTGCGCTGGGAGGCCTGACCTGCTAGGCTCTTCCTTGGAGTGGGGGAGCTGGGGAGGGCCCGGGAGGCTTTGGGCCTCTCTCCGCAGGGCTGTGCCTAGGTGACCTCTTAATTCCCAGGCTCCAGGCCGGAGCCAGCTCTGGCGGATCTCCAGGGAGCCCAACCAGGCGGAGGCTCGGCTGTCCTTCCTATGCTCTTTGCTGCAAATGTGGTCGCTGGAAGGCTCCCCGTCTCTGCAGGAAGAGCCAGCCGGGCTCCCAGGCAGCCAGCCTCCTCCCCCCCCCCTGCCAGAAGGCTGCCTTGACCTCATCCCGCCTTCTCTCTCCTTCTGGAGAACTCTGCTCCCATCAGCCCTGAATGGGACGGATCAGAATCCAGTTGCAAATAATGGGCAGTTGCTAATTGTTCCTTCCATGCAAAGCAGCACCAGGCGTAGCTGCCTCGAGCATCGTCTCCCGGTGCTGCTTCCTCACCCAATGCAAAGTGTCCCGTCTCCCCCACCCACCAGGGCTGAAATCCAGCAGGTTCTGGAGAACCGGTGGCAGAAATTTTGAGCAGTTCTGAGAACGGCAAATACCACCTCCGGCTGTGCCCAGGAGTGTGGAGGGAATGGGGATTTTGCAGTATCCTCCCCTTGCCATGCCCACCAAGCCACGCCCACAGAACAGGTAGTAAAAAAAAATTGATTTTCACCACTGCCCCCCCATCCAAGCTCTGCGCCCCTCTTCCCCCTCCCCCCCACACCTGCTCTGCTTTTCCTGAAAGCCCTGGGGAAGAAAAGGGCCCAATCCTTCCCCCGCCCACTTCCGCTTCTCATTTTCGGGGGCCGCTTCCTCTCTCCCCCACCTTGTTTGAACCCCTGAATTTGTAAAGAAGACTTGGTTAGGCCTGGGAGATGCCTTTTGCATTGGGCCTTCAAGCCAGCCACCTTTGCTGCTGTGGGGAAATGGGAGTGGGGGGGACCCAGATGCCACATTTTTGTTATTTCTTGGAGCTGGCGAGCCACGGCCAGCTGCTTGTACACTGGAGCCTGGAAGAGAGGAAGGGAGGAAGCCGGAGAAAGGAGGCCCGTGTCCCCCAAGGCACCCTCTCCCTTTGGGAGGGATATCCCTGCCTCCACTGAGCCTCAAACTCCACCTTAAGGTCCCGTCATTTGAAGAAGGGGGACACACAAACACACATCAGCAGAAACCCCCCCCACACCTTTCACCTCAACACAAGTGACCCCCAAGAAGGCTCCTTTAATGCATCGGCTGAAAGGAAGGGAAGAAAATTACTTTTCCCCACTTCAGACCCATACCCGGAACTCTCTACATCCCACCGCCTCTCCTCAATCCCCACCCCCACCCCTAGGCTTTCTCCAGCTAAATGCCCAAGTTGTCTAGAAGGAGGTTAAACTGCTCCCGGACCCAGCTGAAGATTTTGGCCACACCTGTGGAACCCCGGCCTGTAAGGAGACGCAAAGGGGACGTTTCCCAGGCGGTGGAGGTAAAGTCGAAATATCAGCCCCGAGAGCAGAGGGGGAGGGGGAAGGGGCTCAGACGCGGCAGGGTAGCTGGGCGCCCCGAGAATCGGTTTGGCCAGGAGCCTCAAAGCCTGTGGTTGCAGGATTAACTCTCCCTTCAGTATTTATTTATTTATTCATTCATTCATTCATTCATTCATTCATTCATTCATTCATTTAATTAGTTTGTATGCCACCCACTCTCAAACCAGTTCCATTGAAGAGGCTTTGCGGGAGCTGGGATCACTCCAGTGTAATGCAACGCAGGATGAAAGATGAAATTCAGCTGCCTCTCATATACGCGCAGAGAGAACGAGAGGCAAGGCCCCCCCTCTCTTCCTGGCCAGGAGCCCCTCCTCCTGCCCCTCAACGGAAGGGCCAAAGTTTGGCCAGGCCCCCTCAAGTGGGCAGTTCTGCCCACCTGAATCCCTGGGATCTGTACGCCTTCTGACCAGCTCTTCCGAAAGGTCCACCTCTGGCTGAGCTGATCTAGTTCTCCACTCGTCCTTCGCACATATGAAGAGTGTTTAGAGTTTAGAGTTTTATTTCATTTGTATGCCGCCCTTTTCCCTGAAGGGACTCAGGGTGGCTCACAACTCAAACAAGGGAAGGGAGATACAGACAGTTAACAACAACACAAAAACAATACATAATTAAAAAAGCACAACAATCATACCATTCGAGATAGGGGCAACGATTCTTTAGCCCCAGGCCTGTCGGAATAGCCAGGTTTTAAGGGCTTTGCGGAAGGCCTGGAGGGTGGTGAGGGTGCGAATCTCCACGGGGAGTTCGTTCCAGAGGGTCGGAGCAGCCATATGAAGTCCGGCTGGAGGCATATTTGTGCCTAATAAGGATGGTGTTACTTGGGCAAAAAGGAAGCCCTGCAACGCCCTTTCCCCGCCTTTCCAGGTGGGCCTTGCAGTGAGGGAGATTTGAACCTCCGCCTGCTTTGCTCGCAGATTCTGGGCGGGGGGAGCTTGTCTACACCAGTGTTTTTCAACCACTGTGCCGCGGCACACTAGTGTGCCGTGACATAGTGTAAGGTGTGCCGTGGGAGAATTACTTTATATATAGTCAATATAGGCACAGAGTTAATTTTTTTTAACATTTTCTAATGGTGGTGTGCCTCGTGATTTTTTTCATGAAAAAAGTGTGCCTTTGCACAAAAAAGGTTGAAAAACACTGGTCTACACAGCCCACCTTCCCCATCCCGTCCCTGAGCTCTGTCCCCTCTGCTGTATCACCCTCCAGCCTCCCGTCCTTCGTTGGTCTGTTATTCCATTATTCCCCAGTGTTATCTTTAGTTGCCCAGATGTTTGCACAACTGCACCTCCCTGCAGTAAGAAAAAATAAGGACCCCACCAGGCAGGGGGAGAAAGAACAGGAGCAAACCTTGTTGTCAGAGGCAGCACGCGGAGCAGCCCACTGTTCCTGGGGAAGAGCTGGCTCCGCTTAGTGGTCTTCACCGTGGGTTGGTCGGATGCCTGGCAACGCTGGACCCAGGCCGCACTTTTCCCCCCCCGGAGCAGGAAAGGCTCTCTGGGCAGCTGTGGGTGAGTGGGTGCCAGTCCCTCACTCTCCCGCCTGCAAATCATTAACTGTGGCTCAGCAGCACCTTCAGGCTGGCATCCCGAGGGTGGTTTGAAAGGCTGGCATTGCCTCCGGTGGGAGGAGGAGGAGAAGGAGGAGGAGGAGGAGGAGGAAGAGGAGGATTTTCCTCTGCTGGGCGAGCAGGTAGATTGGCCAATGAGGAAGGGTAGACTTTGTGATATCTGTGAGACTCTCAGGTCCGGTAGAAGGAAGGAGGAAGTGCCAAGCTCCCTTGCAAGTTGCAACCAATTAATAAAATGAAACTGGGACCACCAGAAGGGCCTCGGAGTCTCCCTCTTGGCGAGGGGGGGGGGAGTCCTCGCTTTTAAGGTCACAAACACGCTTTGTTTTTTTATTTTTTATTCCACACTTTTTTATTTATTTTCCATTTGCATAACACATAATCACATGTATACTATTACAGCCCCGACCAGAGTGGGTGCATGATGTAGTTTTAATTTATTCTCTCTGTTCTTTTTTTAATTCTTTATTTATTTATTTTTTTAAGATTTGTTTTCTGTAAGACGCCCGGAGTCCTCCGGGATTGGGCGACCTATAAATCTATTAAATCAAATCAAATCAATCAATCAATAGCCAGTATCGTGTTGTATTATTAAACATTTACATCATTTCATCTTATCATCAGCTCCCCCCAAAAAACAATTATTGGCTCTTCTGCTCTCCATACACCATATTTGTGGCTTATCCCAGTGTTTCTCAACCTTGTCAACTTGAAGATGTCTGGACTTCAACTCCCAGAATTCCCCAGCCAGCATTCGCTGGCTGGGGAATTCTGGGAGTTGAAGTCCAGACATCTTCAAGTTGACAAGGTTGAGAAACACTGGCTTATCCAACACTTTCTTCTCCCTCTCTTCTCCCCCTCCCTACCTCCTTTCTTCCCTCCATCGTCCTTTTCTACTCTACTTCCCCTTCCTTTCTCCTTCTCCTCTCTCCCCTTTCCACTCCTCCTTACTCTCCTCGTCTTCGCCCCCTCACCCTCTCTCCTGTCCCTCTCTTCCTACCTTTCTTCTCTCCTCTGCTTCCCACTCTTCCTCTCATTCACTTGGTGGATTTCGACTCCTGAGTATGCTCCTTACAAAGAGGCTTTGTTTTATATAGGAAGCTGCCGAACCTGAAGGGGCTGGGGGGGGGGGGGACCAAGCCACAGTCAAGCTCTGGTTTTCCCAGCCCTCGAACTTCCCTGATAGTCCTCAATGAAGCCACAGGTCATTCCTGTGTTTCTCTCCTGAGGAGGCAACGGACTTCCCCAAATCACCCTTGAAACTTTGCCCATCTTGCTCCCAAACCCCGGGAGGAAAACCAGCCCAGAAGCATCGCTTCCGATGGAGGGCAGGAGAGGATTTGTGACGTTTTCCCCGCAGTTATCTGTTCTTTGGCTGTTGGTGGTTTGAAAAGCAGGTCTCCAATTTTCCACCCCAAAGCTCCCCATGGGAGGGCTTCACTGGCCCTTTGGGGGCACTTTTCGGGGCTCTTGAAGAGACATTGGCTGGGCCAAACTGTGGCAGAAAACAGCAGGCTTTAGACTTCTCAGGATACAGGGAAAGTTTATTTGGCAGCCAGGTTCAGAAGCGAAAATGGCTAGCGTTGCAAATTCTGAACCACCTTCATTATCAAAGCACACGGAAGTAACACGGAAACATTTAACTCATTTCCTATTGGTTACCTTGAGGAGAAAGCCTTATAAGGAGATGGGGGTCTTACTTCTCCTTTTGTCATAGGTACTGAGTACGAGTCTCTAAGCGAACTTAGCTGACCCTTGTGGTCTTGGGAGACTATTGAACTCTGCGGTTAGGCTTCCTGTTCTCTTGCAAGGTGCAACTCTGCCTATGTGGCTTTTTAATATAGGAGTAAAGGGGCCCCAAGAGGCTGTCCAGCCTAACCCAATAGGTTTCACACTTAATGAAAGAGTCAAGGTGGCACAGTGATTAGGGTGCAGTACTGTAGGCTACTTCAGCTGACTGTTATCTGCAGTTCAGCTCAGGGTTGACTCAGCCTTCCATCCTTCCGAGGTGGGTAAAATGAGGACCCGGATTGTTGTTGGGGGCAATATGCTGACTCTGTAAACCGCTTAGAGAGGGCTGAAAGCCCTATGAAGCGGTATATAACTGCTATTGCTATTGCTATTCTTCTGGAATCCAGAAAGTGGCAATCAGGAAATGGGTGGGTGGGTGGGGTGGGGGAATAATCTGCCAGCCCCCCTCAGCCCCAAAGCTTCCTCAGGATTGCAGCTCCAGATACAGGAGAAGGCTGGGGTTTCAAAACTAGGCTGGCCAGGGAGAGGCTGCCGGGCAGATAAGAGGACTCATTCTGACTCCCTGGAGGATCAGGGTGACTGTTTCGGGCAGTTCCTTCCCCATCAGGAATCTCTGGTCCTTCAGGTCTGTTGGGCAAAACCTCCTGTCACCTGCAACCAATAAGGTGAACCTCGGAAGAGAAGTGGGGTGTCTCCCCCATCCCCAAGGGGAGCTGAGCAGGCCAGGATCTCCCCGGTTTTATTTATTAGTATTTCAGGGGTGCCTCAAGGTCAGGTCAAGCTACAAACCCGGGGTCAAACAGAAGAAGAACTTAGGGCAGTGATGGCGAACCTATGACACGCGTGTCAGTGCTGACACGCGTAGCCATTTGGGGTGACACGCACAGGATTTCATGTGATTCATCCTTGGCTCCTGCACGGCCGCCGAGGATGAAAGAATCTGTGCTGGAGGAACGGGGGGGGGAGTGATCTCCCCCGCCCACACTCACTTACTGTATCGCCGCCGCCCCTTTCTGAGCGCAGGGGCTGCTGGTAAGGCGTGCGTGCCGTGCGCGCACACGTCATCAGCGCGGCAAGGGAGGACCCGCAGGAGAGGAGCGCGGGAACAGTGATTAGAACAGTGCATGCCTCTCTCCAGTCAGGCCGGCACAGAGAGTCTACTCCAGTGTCGAAGTGACACACAACGCGAGTTATGCTCGATTTTTTGCCGATTTTTGACACACCACGCCAAAAAGGTTGCCCATCACTGACTTAGGGAGAGAAGAAGGATGCCAACTATTAAAAAAAGAAAGAAAATGGGAGTAATAAATAAGGAAGGAAAACAATAAAAAATCTAAAAGACAATAAAGACTTACAAAGAAGGGAAAAAAAGAAGGAAAAGGATTAAAACTGGGGAGCCCGAGAGAGAAAGCGGTTAAAAGAGGAAGAAAGGCAGAAAAGAGTTACATTAGCACAGTGTTTCTCAACCTTGGCAACTTCAAGATGTCATCTTCAAGACATCTTCAAGTTGCCAAGGTTGAGAAACACTGTGCTAATGTAACTGCATTAGCAGAAGAAAGAGAATAGGAGTAAGGTTGTTCTGGTTACGGAACTAATTAAGAAATAAAGAAATGATTGTATATCGTTACTGGTAGAAAAGAAACTTGAAAGAAATGCTCTCTAGGTTTAAGTTGAATGAGAGGATTGGATTGCAAAATAGACCAACGGAGTAAAAATCAGAAAGGAAAGTTGCGTGCAACTTTGAAGGGGCAAATGGAAGAAATCGTTTATGTATTAAGGGAAAAAAACAAACTATAAAGATGGAAAATAATGGAAGAGGATAATTTGGCTGAAAGTGGGAATGAAACTACGATGTAAAAAGGACGATGTCATTGACAGGATGTAAAAGAAAAGACCCGAATAGAATACGTATAATTTGTATTAAAAAAATAAAAACAAACTTTGAATGGGGGAAAAACAACAACAGACCAGGTCAAGATGGCATGGAGGACTCTGTCCCTCGGAGGAAACTGGACCTCTGGCTCCGTATCAAAGGAGTGGACCATGGGTGGGGGAGTATGGGGTGCTGGAAGAAGGAGGCTCCCTTCCACCCCCAGAAGCAGCGGCCATGAGGCGTGGAGCCTCCATGTTCTGAAGCAGCCAAGGTGAGAACGCCAGGCTCTGGGGAGGGCAAAGCTGCCAGGCTAAAGCCAGATTAGAGAGGTTTTGAGCGGCGTCTGATTGGCAGCTTTGGGGTGGCTCAGAGGGAGGATCTGGGGGGCAGGAAGCAGGACGCTGCCCACTTATAGGGCTGCTCCCCAGGCCCCCGGAGTGGGCAGAGAGGGGCTGCCCTGCCCTTCGTCCTACCCCAGTGCTTCCCTCCCCACTCTGGGTTCCCAGCCACCCATCTCCAGAGTTGAGCCCTGCCCAGCTTTCTGCCCCCTTCGCTTCCCAGCTACCTGGGCGCCAGGTGAGGCCAGGTGAAACCTTCCCACTTGACAGAAACCCATTGTCTCGGGTTGTCCTGGCATTCTTGGCTGCCACTTTCTGATTGTCTCCAAAGGCCAAACAAAATTTTGGCAAAGAAAACCGGCCAGGTAATTGACGTGGGCGTGTTGACACCTGTCTCTTTTGTTTTCAATAGCTGACATTTGGGACAGGAGGCAGAACTCACCAAACGGCTCTGAATGGACAGGAAGGATGTTTTTATAGGCCCCGTTCATGTGTCACTGGGAGACCGAGACCGGGGTGGGGGTGGGGCTGGCTGGCTCTCACCTGGGGGAATCAAAACTTCTACTCTTGGGTGATGTATTCAACCGGTCACAGATGGGGTGCAACGGCCAAACCTACAGATGGACCGTAGATAAATTCTCCTTCGTCTCTGGGGACCTCGCCCCCCCATCCCTTCTGAGGCCTCGCTGTCCGTCCCCCCCCTGCTTTCACTGACTGGTGGGCAAGGACCCTCTCCTTCCCTGCAGGCCACAAATGAGATGGGGGGGGGTTGTCTCCCCATCCTTCTGGGAGGGAGGCTGGGCTGTCCATGTGTAGATCCTCCTTGGCAGGGAATTAAGGTCATTGCAATTGTTCCTGGCATCCCCCCCCCCCCGCGCACACACAAACACATCCTACTCCAAGGATCCAAATGGATCGTTTTGAGAGATTCTCATCGTGAGAACCTTCAAACAAAACCCAAGATTGTTGAAGTCTCTGCTTGCTTGACTTCTTCTTCCTCCTCCTCCTCCTCCTCCTCCTCATCTTCTTCTTTCTAATTCTCCTCCTCCTTCTCCTCCTTCTAATTCTCCTCCTCCTTCTCCTCCTCCTCCTTCTAATTCTCCTACTCCTCCTTCTAATTCTCCTTCTCCTCCTCCTCCTCCTCCTTCTCCTCCTCCTTCTAATTCTCCTCCTCCTCCTTCTAATTCTCCTCCTCCTCCTTCTTCTAATTCTCCTCCTCCTTCTCCTTCTCCTCCTCCTCCTTCTAATTCTCCTTCTCCTTCTAATTCTCCTTCTCCTCCTTCTCCTTCTCCTCCTCCTCCTTCTAATTCTCCTCCTTCTTCTAATTCTCCTCCTTCTAATTCTCCTCCTCCTTCTCCTTCTCCTCCTTCTAATTCTCCTCCTCCTTCTCCTTCTCCTCCTTCTAATTCTCCTCCTCCTTCTCTTCTCCTTCTTCTAATTCTCCTCCTCCTTCTCCTAATTCTCCTCCTCCTCCTCCTCCTCCTCCTCCTCCTCCTTCTTCTCCTCCTCCTCCTTCTAATTCTCCTCCTCCTCCTTCTTCTAATTCTCCTCCTCTTCCTCCTCCTCCTTCTCCTCCTCCTCCTCCCCCTCCTTCTTCCATGTCGGTCATCAGACATTGCTGATCATCTTGGCCATCATATTTTTATCCACAGCTGCACGAAAAACCGCTGCTGAGTTTTGTCCAAACCGGTCGCTTAGATTTTGAAGCCACAATGTTCTTCTTCTGCCTGGACCTCATTTGCCTTTAATCTTTCCCTGGAGGATGAAGGGAAGGATGCAGTATTTTCCCATGTGTCGCATTGTTGCAGAAAACGACAGGCTTTAGACTTCTCAGGATACAGGGAAAGTTTATTTGGCAGCTAGGTTCAGAAAGCGAGCCCATGGCTAGCATTGCAAGTTAGAACAACCTTCATTATCGAAGCACGCATTCTTATACATTCTCAAAAGCCTTGCAACACGGAAATACTTAACACATTTCTTAGTGGTTACCTTGAGGAGGAAGCCTTATAAGGAGATGGGGGGTCTTACTTCTCCTTTTGTTATAGGTACTGAGTACGAGTCTCTAAGCGAACTTAGCTGACCCTTGTGGTCTTGGGAGACTATTAAACTCTGCGCTTAGGCTTCTTGTTCTCTTGCAAGGTGCAACTCTGCCTATGTGGCTTTTTAATATAGGAGTAAAGGGGCCCCGAGAGGCTCTCCAGCCTGACCCAGTAGGTTTCACACTCAATGTCCAAATCTCACTTTATGTCCTACTTTAGCATCACATGTCCAAAATATTCTAACTATTAGGGACAAAACTGGGATATTCAAAGAATCGAGGGGTATAATGAAATTTGGAGTATGGCAACAAATGATAAATTAACAACGGAAATTAAATTTTAAAAGGGATGATCAAAGCAAACAATTAAAATGAAATAGGGGGAGATTTTATAAAATCAGTTTTGGTGGAAGGCAGAGGGGAGGTAAATATTTGTAAAAGCTTTTTTAAAATTTTCAATAAAAAAAAAAGTGGCTAATGAAAGCCAAAATTCAGTATGGGTTTGGGAAGGGTGGGGGGGGGGAGAGTGAAGACGGAGTCCAATTCCGCTTCAGCTGTGCCCCCTAGTGGTTAGTGGAAAAGTAGACTTCACTCAACTTGGATTTCTTGATTGATCGTTGTGGTAACTAAACTTCTTCCTTGTTTTAAGATGGGTGTTTGCAAAACGTTGCCCTGAGGGAAAAGCAAGAAGGAGGAGGAGAAAGATGAGGAGGAGGAGGAGCAGAAGAAGAATTGGAAGACGAAGGAGAAACAAGAAGGAGGAGGAAGAGGAGGGACCCTGGGGTTTGTCTGGCGTCTCTGAATGGAAACCAAGTCAGATGCAGCTCCCTTTCAGTCCTTGGCGAGACGCTCGTCCGTGCTGGGCCCCCAGCAGAGGGCGCTCACACCCCTTCCATGGACCAGCCAAAACTCACCTTGGAGAGAGAGAGAGAGCCTGCACAATCAAAGGCAGTCTACCTTTGGAAGCTCGCTCGGCTGGGGGCAAGGCAGCCCTTCCTCAGGGACAGGCTTCCAAGATGGGAAACGTAGCCAGGTTTTTCTCCTGCTCTCCAGGCCTGGAAAGGCGGCCCCTCCGTCACCTGCGCGTAAGCTCAGGAGGGAGGGGTCGGGTGCCTGCAGAGAGCCCAGGCGGTGGGGTTGGGGGCTGCTGCCCTCCGCCCGGCCTCCTTTCGGCCCCCTCTGCTGCTGCCCCCCCCTTCCCTGGCTCCTCCGCTCCCTCCTGGTGTGTGCTGAACGTGACTCCGACTGTGAGGCTCCCCCCCCCAACCCAGGAGCTGGTTTTCCTGCATCCTGAGACAGGCTGGCCGAGGGACAAAGCCCGGATTGTGCCCGTCGCACAGCAGCCTTGGGCAGGCAGCGGAGGGAGGGGGCCGTGGGGGGGGGGTTGGCCAAATGCCAGCATGGGAAACCTCCCCCTCCTTCGCCTCCCCTCCTCCTCCTCCTCCTCCAAAGCCGCCTCTCCTGCTGCCCCACTGCCCCTTCATCCCACGGCTGAGGGGTGGGGGGTGGGCAGCACTGCCAACCGCTAGGCACTGCCTTCTCCGCATACCCTCCAGCGAGCCAAACTCTTCCCACACAGCATTGCTAAGCAACCCTGCGCACGGAGGGCTTTTTGCCTCCTGCAAGTGGAAGGCCTCGGGGGTGGGGGTGGGGGCTTCTCAGCCTTTCCCAGGATGTGCCCACCCACCCCTTTCCACTTCAGAGCCTCCCATTGCTCGGGGAGGCCGGGAGGGAGAAGGAAGCATTGGCAGCCCGCCCTGCCTTGGGCCACCCTCAACCGCAGTGGCAGAGAGAGAGAGGAGAGGAGGAAGAGGAGGAGGAGGCAGAGAAAGAGGAGGGGGCTCCTGGGGGGGGGACATCTGTGGGGCCAGAGGAGGTGCCCCAACCGGCTCCCCCTTGACTTGAGAAGACTGAAGGGGGATAGGCCAGGGCACAGCAGGCCAAGTGGGCCCTGTGCCAACTGGGCAGGGGGCGAGAGGGGGAGGCCGGGGATTTGCGGAGGGGGTCACCTGGGAGGGTGGCTGAGGTCCTTCCCTGCCTCCTTCCTGCCTCTCTGCAGCCTCCCAGTTAATTTCCTTTCCGGCTTCTAACGGCTCCCTCTGCCCCCAGCAGGCCATTGCTGCCACGTCGAAGGGGCACAGGCGGCTCTCTTCCTCCGCCAGAGCCAAAGGCGCGGCCGGTTAATCCCAATTAGGCCGCCTGGACGAAGCCACCTGGCCGGCTGACCTCCACTCTCTTTCTCTGCTCCTGTATGGTGGGGAGGGGGGGCAGAAGCTCCTTTGTCCCGCCAGGCACCCGGAGCTGCTGGAAAGCTGGGCACCAGCACTTGGGGGTATCCACCCACCCAGGTAGACTGCTCTGAACCGGGAAGTTCCGCGCCAGCTCTTGGGATTCCAGAAGGACGCCCAGACCAGACGATGGATTGCAGCTCCTTGCGGGTGGAGGAAACGGTTGGCAGCCGAGATGGTCCTCTTCAAAGGCTGAGCCGGGTCTTCTCCAGCGAAGTTCTCCTCGTGCCAATCCTGGCTTAATGGGAAGCCGGCTTGTGTGGGGTTTGCCTCCCCTGGGGGCCCTTTGACACAAGCGTGTTCAGCCGCTTTGTGGAATATCCGGTCAGTGAAGAGAGAGAGAGAAGAGATGAGTCTCCATTTCCACTTTTGCTCCAAGCCCCCCAAACGGGGCCACCTGGCTGTGAGACCCCCCCTCTTCGCCCTCCCCTGACTGGTCACCCTCCTGCGTCCCTCTGCCGAGCCGGACCCTCCATCGGGCAGAGAGAGAGAGAGCCCAGAGGCCGCCCTCTTCCTCTGCCGCCCCCACAGAGGAGGGACGAGGCTGGCAGGGGCCTCTGGAGCCGCCCGGGTGCCAAGAGCAAGCGGCAACGTACGCAGCTCCTGGCAAGGGCTGGGCCGCTCTGAAGCCCACGCGGACGACGGCAGGGGAAGCCGCAGCAGCAGCCGCCACGGAGCAGTGACAGCAACGCAGCTGGCTGAAGGAGAGGGAGACGGAGCTGCAGGAAGGAGGCGCCGAGGGACCGAGGCTTCGCCGGCTGGGAGTGTGGGAAGCTCGGCTCCTTCCTGGCCTGGTGGTGGACAGATCTTAACAGGACGCTGGGTGTTGCAGACCCTCTGAGCTGGAGGAGGGGGGCCTGTGGCGTCCCGAGAGGCGAGGGGCAGCAGCAGGGGTCTTCTCCCAGGAACTGGCGCTCTCCTGGCCAGAGGCCAAACCCTCCTTCGCCCACAGCACCCTTTGCCGGTAGCTCCCTCGGCTTCTGTGCCCTGCAAGAAGGGGGCACAGAAGGCTGCCTCGGCCCACCCTCCCACTTTGAACTCCCCCTCTTTGCCCCCCCCGGCAGCTCTGCTCCTGAGCAGCCTTGCTGCTTTCTTCCCATCCCTGGGAAGAGGGTAGGACTTGGGACAGGGGTGGGCCAGAGATGCCTCTCCGGCCTCGGGGCTGGACGAGGGCCAGCCAGACCCAAAGGTCACCTGCCAGACCAGGAGAGCTGCCCGGCTGTGCCATGCCAAGGAAGAGACGCGTCCCCTTGCGGAGCTGGCCGGAGCTTGTCAATCAGCTGGATCGGCTGGCTGAGCCCAGGATGAGCCCCGGAGAGGGGTCTGCTTCGGCCTGCTGAGGCTCCCTCCGCCCTCCCCGGCCGGACAGCTGCCTTTCGGGAAGCCATGGAGCCACATCACCCATCGGACCAAGAGGGCAGTTCTCAGGGTAAGGGGCTTCAGGGTCCTCCCACCTAGATGGGGGCAGGGAACAGGCTGCTGAGCCCCCCCCAGGCTGGGCTTTGCTGGGGGCTGGCGTGGAAAGGGATCCCAAGGGATGGGCCAAGCGCTTTCGACCCCAGGGTGCTTGGGGTTGGAGGGGGCAGGTATCCTGGGGGCCAGGTTGAGTAACTCGGTCAAGGACTGATGCCTTTACGTCCAGCCTTTGTTATGAGCAAGGACGTGGCCTTCAGAGGGCCTGATGGGTGAATTCTTCAGGAGGCATAAAATAGCTTTGAGAACTTAGTGCAACCAGAAGGTTATAAAGGGGAGGGGTGGTCTTTCAAAAGATCCTTCCTTCCTTCCTTCTTTCTTTCTTTCCTTCTTTCCTTCCTTCCTTCCTTCCTTCCTTCCTTCCTTCCTCAGAATAATTTCCAGATCTCCTTGTTTCTTTTATCTCCTTCCCTTCCTTCCTTCCTTCCTTCCTTCGTTCCTTCCTTTCACCTGCCCTCTCTCCCTTTCCTGCCTTCCTCTATTGCAACTCCTTCTTTCCTTCCTTTCTCCCCATTCCTATCTCCTTCCTTCCCTCCCTCCCTCCCCTTGGAGGTCTGCACAATGGAGAATGCTGGTATTTGATGGAAATGTATATAAAAATGGGTTTGCTTTTTTTAACATCTCTTGCAACAAATGCAAAAATGAGGCAGGCGTTTTAATTTCCATGCACGTGATGTGGAAGGCGGCCCTGATGGCTGTGGATCTGGATTGCTGCTCAGGATCCCCTCGGGATCAGCAGCCTTCCCTTGGCTCCTGTACTGTATCATTTGCACCCGGGGATGGATTGCCTTTGCCCCCTTCCCCCCCCCCCGCTCTCCCCTCCATCATCCTTGCAACCCTTGAATGAAGGCGGCTTCGTTTTCACGGGTGGATCCGTGACACGCTCTCCTCCGCTAAGACGGGCTTTGGGGCAGAGATGAGCTTTGTGAGGGTGGCAGAGACGGGCCAGGATGGCCAGTTGGGAGGAGGGCCATGCGTGGCACTCGAGTGTGGCACCCAGAGGGCCCAAAGGAAACCCAGCTGCATGTTGTGCTAGGAGCCGGCTTTGGCTGGGAAGGTTTGGTGGGCATGGAGGAAATCTCTCTTGGCCAGCCGTGGCTGGAGGAGGGAAGGGAGAAAGAGCGCTCTGGTCAGCTGGACTGGCTCCATCCCCTCCTCCCAGGTAGACTGCCCTTGAACCGCAGGCTTCCTTAGAGGAGGTGATAGATTGCCATGGAGAGGAGGAGCGAGTGGAGGCCTTGGGAAGTGCAGCGTGGAGGAGGGAAGCTTGGCTCTCCAATTCCAGCATCTGAAGGCGGGAAGAGAAACATTGAGTGGGAATTGCAAGAGAGAACCAGGAATGGGAGCAGCTGTTTGACAGGGGTCTTCACAGAGGTTTTTTTTGGGGGGGGGAATTCGGAAAAAGGCCCCTAGGATTTGCAAGCTGCCACCCTCCATTAAGGGATGGGGGCCGTTTCCTTGGGCCAAAAGGCTGGGCTGGAGGGGCTGCCATGTCCCGGATTGTCCTCCAGGGCTCCTGCCGAAGGGGAAGGGCTGGTGGGCCGCTGGGAGGGAGGGGGAGGGGGGAACGGCGTCGAGCTGGAGGAGGGGGGAGGTTGGCAAAGGAAGCTGGGTGTGGGAGGAAGGCAGGCAGGAGCCACTGCCATCTCGGCCGAGGACCAAAAGGCTGGGGAGAAAATGCCTTTTGCAGAGCCCAGCTCTCTTACGTGGTCCCACAGCCTTCTATTTTAGGCAGATCCATCTGGGCCCAGAAACTTGTGGTGTGTGTTTGTGTGTATGTGTGTTTGTGTGTGTGTGTGCAAGGGGAGACATGCTGAAGCTGACAGCCTGGATTTGCACGTCCCTCTTTGACTGGGGAGGTGGGGGGGCTGAATCCACCCATTTACTGGTTTGGTGCAAGAGAGCAGAGGGTGACCAGAATGAACAGAGCATAGCAAGCCATCCCAGGCCCCTAAGTGTGGGGGATTTGTGGGGGGGGGGGGCTCCTGTGGGTCAAGGAGCATTGAGGGGCCCCTTTTGCTCTGGAGGGTCATCCTGGGCATGTACCCAGCAGAATCTGGGGCCAAGAACACATCCTTTGCCCTCTGCCACCAGCTGGCTCTCCTCCTCCTCCTGCCCCACTTGACAGCTGGCTGCTTCCCATTTGGTCTCCCCCAGGCCCCCTGGGAGCCCCCTCTCTCCTCCCTGACACCCCAGAGCTTCTTGGAGAAAGTCCCGGGGGGGGTCCCGGGGGGGGGAAAGAAAGGGGGCTCTCATTTCTTGGAAACTTCTCTCTCCAAAGCCCGAACACCAGGTCTAAATCTGGTAAATTCTTGGGGGCACATGTGGAGTCCTCTGCTTCCACACACACACACCCCGCCGGTCTGCAGCCTGGCACAACTGTGGGCACTTTCCTTCCTCCCCCCCCCAAACAGCTGTCCTCTCCCCCCCAGTTTGTTTGATGGCAAGCACACAGCATTTGCCCTGAACAAAAACTCAGCTGCTGGCAACAGCACACGTTGTGTGAAAAGAAATTTGCAGCTGCTAAGGGCCCATGGATACACACACACACACACACACACACACACACACAAACACACACACAAGCACGCGCACACACACCTTGGCGCATGCAAACACGCTCCTCTTAAAGAAGATTCTGCAGCATTGAGCCCGCCCCAACCTTTCAAAAGAGCCAGCAGAAGGAGTGGGCAACCCCCCCCCACACACACATGTTGCATGACACATGTCTCCTTCTTCCTCTCCTCTCTCCCCTTGCCTTCTTTCCCTCCCCCCCCCCAGTTCTTATCTTCCCAACAAGGAGGAATCCTGGGCCCTCTTTGTCCTCCTCCTTTCAGATTTTGTCCCGTTTAAAAACATCTAAAGTTTGGTGGTTTCTGTAGGCGATTCTCCAGATATTCAGTCTTTCTGGAGGGAAGGAAGGGAGGCGTTCCAGGCCCTGGAGGGTCCCTGCTCATCGGCCTCCGAGGCAGCGGTTTGGCTGGGGAGCCCCCTTGCTTCTCTGCCCCCTAACCTCAACTGCCTCGGCTGCAGCCAGCTTTCCCTTCGCAGCTCCCTTGGGGTTATCTGATCCACAAGGAATGTGCCTCCCTCCCATTCGGTCTCCTCCGCGGCTGAATTCTTCACCCTCTTCTTCAGTCTTGAGCAGTGACCTTCCAGGCTAATCCCAGGAGGACGAACGAAAGAGCTGCCAGGGGGGTCTGGCTGGACCCAAGGCCCCCATGTGGGCGTGCGGAGGTCACCCCCGGTCAGCCTGTTAAGCAGGAACAGAACGAAAAGAAGCTCTAATGGTACAGGGTCTCTTGCTGGACTAGAAGACCTCTAAGGTCCCTTCCAATCCTATCCTTCTGTCTCCTAAGTCCATTCTTCTTTTTCCCTTGGTCTTTCCAGCCCCCCCCTCAAAACCCTCTTTACAGTGAAGCCCCCACTCCCAGGGGGCTTTACGACACCCAGCCACCAGCGCAGGCGGAGAAGAACTTGGCAAAGCCCCCAGCAGAGGAAGGAGGCTTAAACCGGCTCACCAAAAGCTGACTCAAGTGAGCCTTGATGTCAAGAGCAGTCTACCTCTGAGTATCCGATGGCTGCATTTTGGAAGCACTTGGGGCAACTCTTCGGATCCTCCCTGGTGCTGCATCCTTTCCTGCAGATCTTGGGGGCAAAACACAGCCAGAACCAAGGGCCATGCCCTTCCCCCGTTGGTCACTGTCTCTGAAACTCTTCCCTTGTTGTAAACTCCCTTGAAGTCCTGACTAGATCTGCATAGGATCACCACTGATCCCGAGGATTCACTGAGATAAACTTTGATTATCTGCAGATGACACATCTCCAAGCCCAAGGGATGATTCTGCATCTTTCCCCCATTTCGGCAGGTAATACCTGCAGCTCCCAGGTGACATTCAATGAAGAGGGGAGGGGTGTTTTTCCATTGGACCCGGCCTCTGGGATGCAGTCGCACCTCCTCGGGTCATGCCAGCCGATGGTTCTGTCTCTTCATTCAGAATGATATCAGAGCCGTGCCTGGCAGGCATAGGAAACGGGGAGGGGGGGGAGTGTTGACTTTGAAATTGCTTTGAAAAACAACAGACCCCCGTTTCAAATTTTTAGTTCTGCACTTTATTAGGAACACTTAATGCATCTGCAAATAATAATAGCTCTTTCTTTCTTTCTCTCTCTTTCTCTCTCCTCTTTCTTTCTCTCTCTCTCTTTTCTTTTTTATCTCTTTCTTTCTCTCTCTCTCCATTCCTTCCTTCTTTCTTTCTCCTTCTTTCTCTTTCTTTCTTTCTTTTTTCTCTTTCTCTCTCCCCCTTTCTTTCTCTCTCTCTCCCCCTTTCTCTCTCTCTTTCTTTCTCTCTCTCTTTCTTTCTTTTCTTTTTCTATCTCTTTCTTTCTCTCTTCCTCTTTCTTTCTCTCTCTCCTTTCTTTCTTTCTCTCTCCTTTCCTTCCTTCCTTCCTTCCTTCTTTCTTTCTCTTTCTTTTTTCTCTCTCTCTCCCCCCTTTCTTTCTCTCTCTCTTCCCTTTCTCTCTCTCGCTCTCTTTCTCTTTCTCTCTTTCTTTTCTTTTTCTATTTCTTTCTCTCTTTCTCTTTCTCTCTCTCCTTTCCTTCCTTCCTTCTTTCTTTCTTTTTTCTCTTTCTCTCTCCCCCTTTCTTTCTCGCTCTCTCTCCCCCTTTCTCTCTTTCTCTTTCTCTTTCTCTTTCTTTCTTTTCTTTTTCTATCTCCTTTCTTTCTTTCTCTCTCCTTTCCTTCCTTCCTTCTTTCTTTCTTTTTCTTTCTTTCTTTTTTCTCTTTCTCTCTCTCCCCTTTCTTTCTCTCTCTCTCTTCCCTTTCTTTCTCTCTCTCTTTCTCTTTCTCTCTTTCTCTTTCTTTTCTTTTTCTATCTCTTTCTTTCTCTCTTTCTCTTTCTTTCTCTCTTTCTCTTTCTTTCTCTCTTTCTCTTTCTTTCTCTCTCTCCTTTCCTTCCTTCTTTCTTTCCTTCTTTCTTTCTTTTTTCTTTCTTTCTTCCTTCTTTCCTTTCTTGGAATAATATTTCAGATATTGGCTGGGTCCTGAAAACACGTCTCTCTCCATTGCTGTTAAGATAAAGAAATCTGTGAATGAACAAATGGGGGAGAGGGGGGGTGGGGGCGGGGGGGAAAGAGCTGGCAGGTTGCCATGCCAAGATATTCCCGTTTCTTCTGCCGCATAATTAATGCCATGTTTTATTAGCAATGAAAGCTGGGCTTGTTTTGCACAAATGCTCAAGCGATAAAGTGTGACTCTGCAGACAGTGGGGGAAAAAAAACATTACTTCTGCAATTTATCGGCTGCCAGAGTTGCTTATTCACTGTGTAAAACAAGTTTATCGGTGTTTGGCCAATGGCCGCTTGAAAGCCTTGGGGGGAAAACGCAGACCCTCCTTCAGGCGGCCTGCAAATAACCCTGCTGGGACAAAACTAATGCCCACCCACCCACATTTCTCTCCCCACCCACCCCCGCCCAACAGCAGGCACCTTTCCGCCTCCAATTCTCCTTCGCTTCCAAACTTCCCTTGCGTTCCTGCTTTCTTTGTGGAACCTCCACATTCAGAGGCAGTCTACCTCCCGAAAGGTGCCTGTAGGTTCTTCAGAGGCAGAAGCTGGTCTAGAATGCCTTAAATCCCTTTAAGATGGGACTCTGTGTATTTATAAGAGTCATATACATATACATACATATATACGTATACATTTGTTTTGTATTTGTGCTGATAAATAAATAAAGGGAGACTAGTATAGATCTATTTCAAGCTATTTAGCTCTCATCAGCTAGCCATACCCTTACTGGGATTTGAACCTGGGCTGTATTACATATTAAGCAGTTGTGTTAACCACTAAGCCACAAGGTTCTCCTCCTTTATCAGCTGAGCCAGGGAAATAGGTATCTATTTAGTGTCACAATCCCTGGTATGCCCAAATATGGGAGGAAGCAGACTGCTTCCTTTTTCTGTCTATCGGCTCATCACAAGAGACCATCACGACAGAAAGCCATTATTTTTACTGTTGCCTTTGTTACATTTGTGTTGCATTTGTGCTGATAAATAAATAAAGGGAGACTAGTATAGATCTATTGCAAGCTATTTAGCTCTCATCAGCTAGGCATATCCTTACTGGGATTCGAACCTGTGCTGTATTACATATTAGGCAGTTGTGTTAGCCACTAAGCCACAAGGTTCTCCTCCTTTATCATATACATATATACATTTATACATACAGATACACACACACACACACACACACACACACATACATATTTATATACATATTTATACATTTATACATATACATTACATATACATATAAACAGGCTCCCCATGGGCAGCCAAGAGGCAACTGCTAACCGCTGAGCATAACCTTGTTAAGACTTTATAGGACCGTTCTCTCAATTCTTCGCCTGAATGTTAATTTCCTTAATTAATTGCCTGAAGTTCGTGCTGTTTATTAAACACTTGGAAATTCACGAGAGCCATTCCAGCGTGGAGAGCAGCCAGGCAAAATGGGGAGTGGGCACTAGGGTGATTTATTCATCCACAGGAGGCTCTGCTCTGGTCCCCCCCTCCAAGTCCCTTGGAGCGGAGGGGAGAGGGGGGCTGATATTCCCTTGGACCCCCATCTCTCCCTCCCGGGGTTGATGAGGAAGGAGCGGTCGCTATTCTTCCACCCATGCTTCACTTGGCCCATTCCGCTTTGGCCCGTCAAGACACTATTCAAGGCTCTCTGGATTTTGCCAGCACTCCTCCCCCCTCCCTCGTCCTTTGCTTACTGGGTCCCCTTTCACTGGAGTTACTGGGAATGGGATGCAGCCTCTTCCTTCATGGGTAAAAGAAGCCTTCTGCCACCAAAGTAGGTTTTCCTGGGGGGACAGGGACCGGAATTGCTGGAACTTGATCCAGGGAGAGAGAGGGAGAGAGAGAGAAATCTAGCAATCCTTGTTAAACAGGTTAGAGCTAGGGAGCCTCCATGTTCAGGAGCAGTGTATCACTCAGGTAGCTTCTTGCGGGAGAGAGAGAACAGTGGGGAAAGAGGTGAAGTTGCTCCCGGGGTGTGTAAGTGTACACATGCGCGTGCAAGGAAACCAAAAGTGCCCGGAACACTAAACAGGAAACAGGGTCTTTAAACCAGGAAGAAGGCCGGAAGCTCCCCCCCTCCCCATCCAGTCATTCTGCAACTCCAGCCAAGTTGGGGAGACGGTCTCACAGCCCCTCCCCTCCCTCTCCCTGCCCTTGGGGGGCTGCACGCCAGGTGGCAGAGCCAGAGCAGAGGGCAGGGACCCGGAGGCAGGGCATGAGCCGAGGTGGCGCAGTGGTTAGAGTGCAGTACTGCAGGCCACTTCAGCTGACTGCTATCTGCAGTTCGGCGGTTCAAATCTCACCGGCTGAAGGTTGACTCACCTTCCATCCTTCGAGATGGGTAAAATGTGGACCCAGACAGTGGGGGCGATATGCTGACTCTGTAAACTGCTTAGAGAGGGCTGAAAGCCCTATGAAGGGGTATATAAGTCTAACTGCTATTGCTATTGCTATCGGGATGTCAGATCAGTCCAGGACGTTGCCAGGCGCAGGGATCCAGTGGCTTCCTTCCGTTGGCTGGGGTCTCAGGGCAGAGGGGCCCACCCACTCCAGCATCAGCATGGCACAGCTGCCCCGTCTTCCCCCTCCTCCTCCTCACCTCCCTGCCAAGAGAACAGAGAGCCCTGTGGCCTGATTGATTGATTTTATTAGTCACTCGTTTGCAAAATAATAGGTCTAAGAATATACATGAGTATGAATGAAACGGGTACAAATAAATGGAGACAGTAGCTCTCCAAATGAGCATGCGTGCACACACACACACACACAGACACACCGCCATGGGTTGGATGCTTTCCCCCAGAGTTATGGGGGGTGGTGGAATGGGGGGGGTCTCCATCAGGACCCTTGAGGGTCCCAGCTGCTCCTCCTCTGCATCCTCAGGAGGAATTTTCCCTCTTCCTCTCTGCCTTTTTCTGTTTCCTAAACAGGATTGGGGTTTCCCCAGATGCCCCCAGTCTGTGATGTGCAGTTGTTCCTCCAGGGGGCAGCAGAGGCAGCAGCCGGCTGGGGGTCCGGTGGAGGTGGTGGGAGGTTTTTTTCCCTGGCACGGGCACACGCCATCCTCTCAAAGGTGTGTTGACTTTGGACACGGCCGAGTTCCTGCAGTTCAACCCTGTGGCTGACCACTTCTTGCTGACCAGCTGCCTCTGAGCCAGGGGAGCCATCACAAGGCCCTGGTCCTCAGTGAGGAGCATGCTAAAGCATGCAGCTGCATGCAGCTCCTGGGCACGAATGCAGCGGCCAAGGAAGGGGGTTCCTTGAGCAGGTAGCAGCAGCCCCACGGCTTGGGAGTGGGAGCCCGGCTGCCCTCTGAGCCCCAGAGCTCAAAATAAGCCAGCAAAAGGGGGGAGATGCCGAGGGGGAGACGGCAGACTTGGGGGCCCCAAGGGACCCATTGGTAGAAGGGAACGAAATTCTGTGCAAAGTATATTATTGAAAGGGCTCCTTCCAAAAATCTGGGGAAAGGGGTGGGGGCAAAGAAAGAGGGACATCTGCTTTCACTCAGGGTGGTAAAAAAGGGGATTGTGCCCCAGTCCAGATGGAAAACAGAGGACCCAGCCCCCCCTCCTTCCTCCTCCTCCTCCTCCTCCTCCTCCTCTGTCTGGGCCAGTCCGCCATAACAAACTTCCTTAAAGTGTTTCCTTTCATACTAGCAGCAAACTGGTCTCTGCCAGAAGACTAATTGCTCACAGATGAGGGGTTTTTTCCCTCTTTTATGGGATGCCAGATCAAAATGGGGGGGTGAGTGGGGGAAAGTGGGGGCAGGTCTGTTGTGCGGTCTTTGGGTGGGTGGGGTGGGGGGAAGAAACGTTCACGCTGGATATTTATACCAGATGCTGTTCTTTCCAACCTTCGGAGCATCCTTGGGAGAACGTGGTTGGGTGGGGGGCAGACAAGGATGAAGCGGGGGGGGGGAGGCAGTTACTGCCCCCAGGCAGTTACAGAGAGCCAGTTTTGGGGAGGGGGCTTCAGAAGCCCTTCAGCCTGTTGGTCTTGGCTCTCCCCCCCCCCCCCCCCGGACAGGAAGGGCATCGCAATTGGTTGAGTTTCTGCCCTCTGTTGCACAGATTTCCGCACTGGGGGGATGCAATGGGGTATCCGGATTCACAGCCACAGATGTCTTGGCCTCCTCCACTGCCCACGGGGGGGGGGGCAGAGGGGGGGGCAAAGGTCTGCCTGGCGGGGTCCTCTTCAGCCATGCAGGGACCCCCTCAAGGGGGCTGGCAGGCCAGGGCTTTGGGGTCTGGAGAGGCTATGCCATCATAGGGGTGTGTGTGTGTGTGTGAAGCAACCCCCCCTCTCTGTCTGGCTCCAATTCTCATTTTTTCCAAGCTCGGGGGGGGGGGGCTTCTGCTGCTTCCCCCTCCCTCTGCCAATTCCCGCCCCCCATGGAAATCCCCCTTTAATGTTGCGCTCTGCTTCCAAGGGAGGCCAGAGCACATTCAGAAGATTGAGAAGCAGCAGTGTGGCAGAAGGGCTGCTGGTCCTCCGTCCTTCTCCCCCTTTTAAAACGGGGGGGGGGGGGCTGCCATCCCAAGAAGCCGAGGGATGCACGTGTTGGGGTGATCGCTTGTGCAGCCCTCAGACCACAAATTTAA
Organism: Thamnophis sirtalis; assembly: GCF_051295495.1. Taxonomy (NCBI): domain Eukaryota; kingdom Metazoa; phylum Chordata; class Lepidosauria; order Squamata; family Natricidae; genus Thamnophis; species Thamnophis sirtalis. The sequence goes on from NW_028261382.1 coordinate 36,894,956, forward strand.
GGCACACCCAAGCCTGTGTGTGTTTGTGTGTGCGTTGGAAAGGCAGGTTTTCAAAGTTACATTTTTGGGGTGCTTTTAGAGACAAGGGCTTCTCCCCCTTTTTTCCCTTCTGCCCCATGAAGGTTTTTAGAGCAGTTGCATTCAAGCCCCCCCCCCAAAACCTGAACCTCGCTTTGAAGGGGAAGCTGGGAGGGATGGGAGCCCCACAAGGCTTACGGAGGACCCTTGCCCAGGAATCATCCTGGCTGGGGAGCCCTTCCTGGAGGGGGAGGGGAGGCTGGAGTGTAGAGCTCCCCCCCCTCTGCAAGAGACCACGCTGTTCCTGCCATGGAAGCCCTGGGAGGGTGGGGGGAAGAACTATTATGGGCTGCTGCCTTAGGAGGAGGAGTTATTCTGGATCAGCCCCTGCTGCAATTTAGGAGACTGAAGTTTCTTGAAGAAACTTTCCCTCCCCCTCCTGACCCTTCCCAACTCGGGTGGCAGCAGCTGGGGCTCCCTGGCCAGGCCCTCCTTGGGCAGCTGCTTCCTCCCAGCTCTCTGGCTGCCAGCCAGGGGCCCAGCCAAGCAGGATGGACGGCTTGACCTGGATGCAGCCATGCCTGCGCTCCCCAGCCTCCAGAAAACTTTCTTGGGATTCTTTCAGCTCAGCTCAAAACCTGGCATGGAGTCCTCGGAGAGGGCGGCCGGGCAATGCCAGCGCCCAAGGAGGAGCAGCGGGCGAGGGGCTGCCTCCGGCCTCTTGGGAGACACCTGCCTGGGCTCCCCTGGGAGCTGCAAATGGAACCTCCGTGTTCAGAAGCAGCCTACTTAAAGCAGCAAACGCTTAGGAAAAAACGAATACAGGGCACTGTCGTTGTGCCCCTGCTTTCGGGCTCCTTCTCCAGGCACCAGGCCTGACCACTGCCCAGCCTGGTCCTGCGAAGGCCTTGCTGTGTCTTTGCCATGGCAGCCTCCCACACTGCCCTCTGGATCATCCCCTGCGTGCCACCTTTGGGGAGGGGGAGGTGGCTTGAGGAATAAAAGGGACCTCTTCCCTGGCACAGGCTGGCAGGAAGCTGGACAGGTGCCCATAGGATGATCCCAGGTGGCTCTGTTGGGGGGGGCACTGACAGCTGAGGCTTTGCTAGGAGGGTCTTTTGAGAGGGGCAAGACTGGCTGGGGAGGGTCTCCCTGGCAGCAGGGGAGGGTCGTGGGGGGAGAGGCTGCCTCCACAGCGCCCTTCTGCCGCGGCCAGAATCCAGGCCGGGCCTTCCTCCCTCCCCCCCTTCCAAGCCGCCCGCCTGCCTTTCCCAGTTCCTGAAGAGTCCGGGGGGGGGGCGGAGGGCAGGGAAGGCGGAGAAGGCGGCGGGGCTTTCTCCTCCGCGGCTCCCTGCATGGCTGGGCCGTCGCCGGCGCTTCGGGGACTCCCGGACGGCTCCCGTGGCTTCGGCGCTCCCTTCCGCGGAGCCTCCTGAGCCCCTTCGCGCGGAGAGCGGGGAAAGCGGGCACGGGGGGCAGAGAGAGATGTCGATGAACGGCCGCAAAAGTGGCGGAAGACCCTCGTACTACTACCGGCTGCTCCGGAGGTCGCGGCTGCAGAGGCAGCGGAGCCGTTCGCGGAGTCGCAGCCGGCCCTTCCACCGGGGTAAGACCCCCACCCACCCATCTTCGGTCGGGCCGGGGGCGAAGTTGGCAGAGTCGCGGGGAACTTTGGCAGGGAGGCGGAGGGCGAAGCGGGGCTGGCGGGAGGCCGAGGGGAGCCGGGAGGGTCCGGGAAAAGGGGCTGCGGGGGTCTCCTGCCCTCGGGCGGCCCTGGCGGTGCGGGGAGGGCAGCGTCCTTGCGCAGAGGGCAGCGCTGGGCAGAGCCCGGCCTCCTCGTTATTCCGGATGACCGGAGCTCTTCAGCCCGTGGCTGGAGCGGGCGCGGGCGACGTGCGGAGCTCGGCGGGCGGTCTCGGAGCTTCCTGGGCTGGAGGGGGCGCCTCCTGGGGGCCGCGCAGACCCCGCTGGCCAAGGAAGTGCAGCGCTCCCCGACTTCAGGCGCCCGTGGGGGGGGCAGCCCTGGCTGGCGGCCCCTTTGAGGAGGGGGCGAGGAGGACGGAGCCCAGGTGAGGAGGGGGCGCCCACCCGCCGGAGGGAGTCGGATCCCTGGGGTGGGAGGAGAGAGGAGTCAGACTTCGGGGCCAGGGGCGTTTTCTGCACCTGCCTGGATCCCAGAGCAAAGGAGCTTTAATGCCCCCCCCCGTTTCCATCACTCGACGTTTGGCCCTTGGGGGCTTATAGGTGGTGGGGGGCCCTGATGGCCCCGAAGAGGGTTTCTAAGTGAGCTGAGGTGGGGTTATAATCTCTTCTTCTCTCTTCTTTTCTCTTCTCTTTTCTCTTCTTCTCTTTCCTTCCTTCTCCCTTCCTTCTTTCTTTCCCCTTCCTTCTTTCCTTCCTTCCTTCCCCTTCTTCTTCCTTCCCTTCCTTCCTTCTTCCTCCTCCCTTCCTTCTTTCCTTCCTTCCTTCCCCTTCTTTCCTTCTTCCTTCCTTCCCTTCCTTCCTTCCTTCTTTCCTTCTCCCTTCCTTCTTTCCTTCTTTCCTTCCCCTTCTTCCTTCTTTCTTCCCTTCCTTCTTTCCTTCTTCCCCTTCCTTCCTCCTCCTCTCTTCTCCTTCTTTCTTTCCCCTTCCCTTCTTTCCTTCCTTCCCCTTCCTTCCTCTTCTTCCCCTCCTTTCCTTCCTTCCTTCCCCTTCCTTCTTTCTTCCTTTCTTCCTTCTTTCCTTCCTTCCTTCCCCTTCCTTCCCCCTTCCTTCCTTCTTTCCTTCTCCCTTCCTCTTCCTTCCTTTCCTTCCTTCCCCCTTCCTTCCTTCCCTTCCTTCCTTCTTTCCTTCCTTCCTTCAACCTTCTTTCGTCTCTTCCCCCTTCCTTCTTTCCTCTTTCCTTCCCTTCCTTCTTTCCTTCCTTCCCCCTTCTTTCCTTCCTTCCTTCCTTCCCCCTTCCTTCCTTCTTTCTTTCCCTTCTTCTTTCTTCCTTCTCCCTTCCTTCCTTCTTTCCTTCCTTCCTTCCTCTTCCTTCCTTCTCCCCCTTCCTCTTTCCTCCTTCCTTCTTTCCTTCTCCCTTCCTTCTTTCCTTCTTCCTTCCCCTTCCTTCCTTCTTTCTTTCCCTTCCTTCTTTCCTTCCTTCCCCCTTCCTTCCTTCTTTCCTTCCCCCTTTCCTTTCCTTCCTCCTCCCTTCCTTCTTTCCTTCCTTCCTTCCTTCTTTCCTTCCTTCCTTCCCCTTCCTTCCCCCTTCCTTCCTTCTTTCCTTCCCCTTCCTTCTTTCCTTCCTTCCTTCCTTCTTTCCTTCCTTCCTTCCCTTCCTTCCCCCTTCCTTCCTTCTTTCCTTCTCCCTTCCTTCTTTCCTTCCTTCCTTCCCCCTTCCTTCCTTCTTTCCTTCCTTCCTTCCCCTTCCTTCCTTCTTTCCTTCTCCCTTCCTTCTTTCCTTCTTTCCTTCCCCTTCCTTCTTTCCTTCCTTCCCCCTTCCTTCTTTCCTTCCTTCCTTCCCCCTCCTTCCTTCTTTCTTTCCCCTTCCTTCTTTCCTTCCTTCCCCCTTCCTTCCTTCTTTCCTTCCCCCCTTCCTTTCCTTCCTTCCTTCCCCCTTCCTTCTTCCTTCCTTCCTTCTTTCCTTCTCCCTTCCTTCTTTCCTTCCTTCCTTCCCCCTTCCTTCCTTCTTTCTTTCCCCTTCCTTCTTTCCTTCCTTCCCCCTTCCTTCCTTCTTTCCTTCCCCCTTCCTTCCTTCCTTCCTTCCCCTTCCTTCTTTCCTTCCTTCCTTCCTTCTTTCCTTCCTTCCTTCCCCTTCCTTCTTTCCTTCCTTCCTTCTCCCTTTCTTCCTTCTTTCCTTCCCCCTTCCTTCTTTCCTTCCCCCTTCCTTCTTTCCTTCCTTCCTTCCCCTTCCTCCCTTCCTTCTTTCCTTCCCCCTTCCTTCTTTCCTTCCCCCTTCCTTCTTTCCTTCCTTCCTTCCCCCTTCCTCCCTTCTTTCCTTCCCCCTTCCTTCCTTGATTTCAGCATGTCAATTCATCCTCCTTCGTTCCTTCTTCCTTCCTTCCCTTCCCTTTTCCCCTTCCTTCCTTCTTTCCTTCCTTCCCCTTCCTTGATTTCAGAATCTGTCAATTCTTCCTCCTTCCTTCCCTTCTCTTTTCCCCTTCCTCCCTTCTTTCCCTCCTTCCCTGCTCCTCCCCTCCACCCTCCGCTCATTCCACTCCAGGCAGCCGCTGACCCAGATGCAGCGTTAAAAATAAGCTGAGCGGTGGCTGCTTTTCTTCCCTTCCAGGACCCCAAGTGCTCTTTCCAGTCAAGTGCACCCATGGAGGAGACTTCTCTCTTCTTTCTCTCGGCCCGTTTCTCTCCTGGCTTTTGTGGGTCCCAGCTGCCACCTTGTTTAGCCAGGGCTGCCCCACACTTTGTGGGCCTTCTGCAAAGCCACTGAACTGCAGTGGAAATGCGATGTCCTGGGTTGCCCGAGTCCTCTGTCCCGAATCCTCTATGCCAGTGTTTCTCAACCTTGGCAACTTGAAGATGTCGGACTTCAACTCCCAGAATTCCCCAGCCAGCGAATGCTGGCTGGGGAAATTCTGGGAGTTGAAGTCCGGACATCTTCAAGTTGCCAAGGTTGAGAAACACTGCTCTATGCCCTGGGTGATGCTGGACCAATAATCTTTGGCCTCCTCCAGAGAAGGGCTGGGGTATTTAGGGGGCCACTGGTCAGTGCTGTGGTCCATCCGTAGCTGTCCGAGAGCTCTCGAAAAGGGGCCCTGGGAGAACGCCTTGCACTTTGGGGGGGGGGGCGGCGTTTGGCCTGTTAGGCCTGAACTGAACCAGTTCCAGTTTCGCGCTCTGCTTCCAACCCAGAAAAGGAGTTTGATTCCCGTCGGTTTCTTCCCTAATCACAATGCCCCCCCCCTCCCAGTGCTTTCCAAATGCCTCCAGCAGGAGGAGGAGGAAGAGGAGGAAGAGAAGAGAAAGAATAAAACAGCTTTCCCTTCTGGATAAATATTTGGCAGGATGTGTTTTCCCGGCTCTCTGCTGTGTTTGTTGCCCGAGTTGATGCTTCTGTTGTTCTTGGGGGAGTTTCTGGTTTTCAGAGGCTCTGCAGATAAGGGAGCCTGTTTTGTCTGGACAGGGCAGTGCTTCTGGGCTTGGGAGAGACAGCACGGTCCCAGGGGAGGCAGCTCCCACCGGCTTCTCTGAATGGCCAGCGGCTCCTGTGGATTCGGGGAGGGGGGAGCGCACAGAGGCTGCAAGTGAGACTGTGGGAGGGCAGGCACTTTTATTACTAGGCTCCTGAGATATGCAGGAAAGAGGCTCCTTTTGGGTGCTCCTTACAACTCCTCCAGCTGGGGAAAAAAGGAGGACACGATGGGGACTAGTGAGGGCATCTGGACTGACCCTCTGTATTTAAGTACCGCTATAACAGAAACAGAGCCAGGGGGATTTGGCTGCAGTAGAATGGAAGAGGCGGCAGGAGAGTTGATGGCTTTTAATTCCGTGGCACGACAAAACCGCGAAGCCCTTATCCGCGGAGATATAAGCGCGTCGCTAAAGCCGCGACGTCATCACCGCGCGTCATCACCACCGCGACAACAGCGCGGCAACAGAAGGGCGCTTTAAACGGCGCCACGGCAGAAAGCCGATTTCAATTAAGGTAAGGGTTAGGATTAGGTTTAGGGGTTTGTTTTAGGGTTAGGTTTAGGGTTAGGTTTAGGTTTAGGGTTAGGGTTAGGGGTTAGGTTTAGGGTTAGGTTTAGGGTTAGGTTTAGGGTTAGGTTTAGGGTTAGGTTTAGGGTTAGGTTTAGGGTTAGGTTTAGGGTTAGATTTAGGGTTAGGGTTAGGGTTAGGTTTAGAGTTAGGGTTAGGGTTAAGGGTTAGGTTTAGGGTTAGGGTTAGGTTTAGGGTTAGGTTTAGGGTACTGAGTGCTTGGAATGCGCGGATTTGCCCTCCGCGTTTATGTCATCGCGATAGGGTCGCGTTTTTCCTTAGCGCTTCGAACGGCGCTAATTAGTCTTCGCGCTTAAGTCTCCGTGGATAAGGGCTTCGCGGATTTGTGGTGGAACCTTTAATTCAGGACCCTCCCCTCTCTTGGCCCGGCCTCAGAAAACTGCCCGCCGATTAAAATGTTTGGGGCATCTTGATATACTCAGTGGGTTTTGGTTTTTTTTTTCCCCAGAGGTATTCTGGGTCTCTCTCTGCTCTCTTTGGGAGCCAAAAGAAAGGCTCACAGCGGGCACAGCAGCTCTCCCTTCCCGCCCCCTCGCTTTCGTCTTGAAGCAGGGAGTCCCACAGGCTTCCTCCTCCCCATCCTTCGCCTTGGATGCTGCTTCCTGGGCCTTTGGGTTGCCACGGCAACCAGTAGCATTCATCTCTGGTGATTGAACGGTATCCATGGCAACTGAGGGAAGCGTTTGGGACTTCGGCCGGTGTCTTTCTCCTTCCCCTTTGCCATCTGTAAGTGAGCAGGATTGCGTCCCGCGATGGAGGAGGCCTCAGAAGGAGCCAGCTGAACGGCAGGGGGGGTGAGGTGGCCGGGACGCCCTTTGTTGGGGGGGGGAAGGGTGTCTTCCAAACTCAGCTTGCAGACCCCGAGTTGCTTGGAGAGCAGAGCCTCAGGGCTGCCCTGGCCTGAACCTTGCCCGTCTTCAGTGTCCAGGAGTCCAGCTTGCGGTGCCAGGGTGCCCCCCTGTCTGAGAATAGGCAATGGGGGTGGAAGGCAGGAGATTTCCTGGTAAGACTCCCTGAAGGTCACCGACGGCCTCCTGCCTTTCCAACTGGGACACCCAAACCACAAACCCCCCCAGCCGAACCAAGGACCCAGCCTGATGGGCCTTGCTGTCCAAAGCCTGGCAGGGAGGGGAGGAAGTGCGACAGGCGGAGGGATCTCATCGTTGTTTTTTTAATTGTCCCCCTCCCAGCTGCAGGGGAGAAACAGATGCTCTGGTCGCAGGGCTTCATTAGCGAGATAAATTAGGCCATTGGCAGCATCTTGGCTCAGGTGCCTCTGCGTGGCAGGCCAGCCGGGCCGGGCAGAAGAGAGCTGGGAAGGGACAAAAGGTTGCAAGTGATGGTGGCTCCTGGGCAGATGGGTCCCACCCAGCTTCAGCCACTGGGGTGCCCACCGCCTTGGCTGGTGTGGGGGCAGGTTGTTTGGCCAGAGAATGTCCAGGTTTCAGTGGACAAACTAACAGCTTGGCTTCCTGGGAGATTGGAAAGGGATTGGAGTCCCCGCAAAATGGCAAAATTGAAATGGAATAACGTGTTCCTGCTGTCCCGTGCTTGCTCCAGCCTTCCACAGGACTAGAGGCTTGGCTGGATTCAAAGATCCTGCATTATGGGTTTCTAATGAGGTTGTAGAAGAGGGGAAGAGGAGGAGGAGGAGGAGGAGGAGGAGGAGGAGAATTATTCGCATAGTAGGTGTTTGCTGTCCCCCCTCCCTTCCAAGGTGCCAGGGAGAGGGGGAGCATCTGGACCCGCTCTAGAGGAGAGGGGGGCTGCCCCTGTTGGTCTTGGCTGCTTTTCTGCCTCCCCACCAGCCATGGCAGCTTCCAGACAGAGCTTTCAACAACCTCCGGGAGATCTCCGTTTGGAGTTTCCTCCCGGGGTGGTGAAAACCAGGAAAGGCTCAAGGGTGAAATGTGCTGCCCAGGGTGGGCTGAGGGGGAGAATCCCAGCCCCCTCCGATCTCCAACCCTTGTGCCAGCCCAGAGCAGGTTCTCCCCCCCTTCCCCTTCCCCGGCTTCCGTGCGTGAGTCAGAAGAAGAGTGCTGGTGCCCTCTGGTGAGGCAGAAGCCACATTTCCTCTGGAATCCGGAGCGCTCGGCTGGGCCGCCTGCATTCCAGGAAGGAGGAATGAGCTGGCGCAAAGCAGGTGGTTTTGGGACGAGGGAAGCCTGTCCCCAGCAGGGGCCCTTTGACAGAGGAGGAGGAGGAGGAGGAAAGGAGGCCACCCGGATCCTTTCAGGAAACGTAAACAGGGCGCTGGGTTTCACGATGATGCTGGGAAGGTAAACAAAACCTTCCCAGGTGTGGCTCCACCTGTCTGAACTTGACTTGGGAGAGAGATTTGTTTGCATTTTGCCTTCCAAACCAGAAGCAAAGTTTAGACGGTTGCGCGTCGATTTTTGTTTGCTAAATGACCGCCTGCGAGAAGCGTTTGAGTGAAAAGGCACGCAGACACCTGCCACGGACTGGGACGGTGCTTTTATAAAGGAGGGAGAAACCACACCAACCATGCTGGGAGGGGTCCCTGGGTGGTCTTTAAAGGAGGGCAAATGGGCCAAGGAAGAGAGACGATCCCCCCCCATCTCTTGGCTGATTGACACCCGTAAAGTTAGGGACAGCTTGGAGGTCTCCAGAGGCTGACCAGTACATTTAATCTGCCCACAGAGCAGCTGGCAGGAAAGATCCTGGCCTTGGTAACTGTCGGTGCAGAGAAGGTGTGGTTGGAGGCTGTCACCCTGCAAGGAAGGGGAAAGGGGTTCAGGTCTCTTTCATTCCCCTCCCCCCTCTGCCGTCGGCTCCTGTCAGTGAGCCAAGCACCAATCCTTCCCCATCACCTGCGCAAACACCAAACCTCCCCTTTTTTTCCTTTCCATTGGTTGCCCAGAACTGCCCAGGACAGGGAAATACCTGAACTCACTCCAGGTGATGCAGCAGCTCCCTTGGCGGGTGGGGCGTGGCCAAGGCAGGACAGGTAAATCCAGTTCCACCTGGTTCTGAGGAAGCCCCGCCCCCTTTAAAGAGATCGGAGGGTGTTCTGCCCAGAAGGGAGGGATCAGATGACGGGAAAGGCCAGTTTTCATTGGACGGGCGGCCTTGGGAGAGAACTGGGGTGCCTCTGTGTCTTTGGGCTCCTGCCCCCAGCCTTTCTCGCCTCCTCTGCCTCCAGGGGGGGTCCCTCTGAGCCCGTGGGCTTAATCCAGGAAGCCCCCAAGGCCAAGGCCGTTCCTGCCTTCCCCGCTGGCCTTCCAGACTTGGCCCGGAGGAACCCCTTCTTCCCGTCACCCGATGAGGTCACCCTCTCCCACCACGAGGCTCCCTCGGGAGCTGCCCAACGCGTCATGGCACGTGGGCTTCTGACGGGCACTGCTGCTTCCCCTTGGGTGAGTCAGCCTGCAGGGGCACCTGTTGAGCAGGGAGCACTCGGTGGATGTTCGGGGTTCCCTCCCCCTTGCCTTCCCCAGGCCTCCGTGGGCTTCTCTGTGGCCTCTGCGGGCAGCTGATTCCCATGGTGGGGTGGGGAAACGTGTGGGGCAGGGGAGGCGAATCTCCTGGAGCTGCAAGGCAGAATTGGGGGTGGGTGTGGAAGGCTCCAGACATGGATGTTTCTTTTGCAGTTTCTTTGTGTTTCTGGAAACTCTTTTACAGCTTTTTTTTTAAATGGTCTGTTTGCTTTGTGGCGTTTAGCAAAGTTTGTAAAAAGTTGCCTGGCTCTTAAGCAGCAGAAGAAGGGAGGGAGAGAGAAGAGGGGTGGTGTGAGATACCGAAGTTAAAAGATCTTGCTAATCCCAGAGAGGAAAGTAGCCGAGGGCTTCTTCCCAGATGAAAAGGCTCCGTTCCTCAGGGGGGAAACCCAGCTCAAAAAAACCCGCCCCCTCCTCAGCAGGGAAAGGAAGTGGGGGAGGGCTGGCTCCTCTTTAGATCTTCGCTGGCTCCTTTGCAGTAGCTTGGAATCTGAGGTAGACTGCCTCTGGACATGGAGGTTCGCAAGGCAGCTGCTGCCTGGCACGCTCTGGCCTTCCTATCAAAGGCTTTCCGTGCTGTCGAAATTCCCCTCCTCGGACGACGGAGGTCCTGTCATTAAGGGGCAGGGCGTGGGCCTCCCCAAGGGCTGTGTCCTTGCCCTGAGAAACCAAGGCCATGCTCCCCAATGCTAATCCTTGTTATTAATCCGGGTGTTGCTGCAGCTGGGACATCCTGGTGCCCCCGTGGCGGTTGGCTTCCCTAGACGCGGAAGGGCAGGGGGCATCTCGGTTTATTAGCCTTATGTTGGAAACCAGGTTTGAAGGAGGTTCGTTTCTGGCGAGGAAGGGGTACAAAGCTCGACTGTTACGTCTGAGGGTGCACCTGCAGCCTCAGGAACAAAGGAGGTGGGAGACACGTTATCCCCCCACTCAAAGAGGCAGGAGGGGAAAAAACCCTGGAATTTTGAAACCTCCATCGATCTGTGTAGGCCTTTGCAGAGGCCTTGGATAAATGGCACGTGCAACGCAGCTGCCACTTTGCACTCAAGAAATCAATGTGGGTTTAACAGAGTAGCAGAGTCGGAAGGGACCTTGGAGGTCTTCTAGTCCAACCCCAATCTAGCCACTCCGTCTATGAGCCTCCTGCCCAGAGGATGGGGCTGGACACCAACAGATGCCCCTGCAAAAATAGGAACGGCTTGCCCATGGTCGGCGAACCTCTGTGGTGTCCGACAGCTGTTGCAGATGTGCATAAGAACTGGGGGGCGGAGCAAAGCGGAACCAATGCTTTCAGTTGCAAGGGCTGACCCTCTCTCTGCCCCCCCCCCCCCGGCCCGGGTATTAGAGATAGGTGTCTTTCCTACAAGCCATCATCTCCCGCCCATCTGTGAAGGAAGCAGATCTCCCTCCAGATTTCACAGCACTGCTGCGGCTTCATTTGTCCCCCTGTGAGACTCTGATGCTCAGGACATCCATGGTGGTGCATAGCCTCACTCCATGTGCACCTCTGTATTCCAGCTATGAAAACCTCCATAATGATCTCCGGAGTCTTGGGAAACTGGCAGATTTCACCGTCTGGGCTGAGTGGATTAAGGCCTGCTGGGACAGGCCAAGCCTTTCCCACTCGCGAGTGGGCTCGGAGGCAGGAATCGGATTGCAATAGCAATAGCAATAGCAGTAGACTTATATACCGCTTCATAGGGCTTTCAGCCCTCTCTAAGCGGTTTACAGAGAGTCAGCATATTGCCCCCAACAACAATCCGGGTCCTCATTTTACCCACCTCGGAAGGATGGAAGGCTGAGTCAACCCTGAGCCGGTGAGATTTGAACCGCTGAACTGCTGATCTAGCAGTAGCCTGCAGTGCTGCATTTAACCACTGCGCCACCTTGGATTGGGGTCCCCTTTTGCGCTGCTACCTCTGCCTCTGAGCCCAACAGAACCCTCCCCTGCACACGGCCGGATTGACGCCGCTTGCTTTCAAGTGGCACAGCCGGGGCGCAATTTCCGAGCGGGGAACTCCCTCCGCAATGCCTTTTGAGAGGCCAGTGAGTCGCTTGGGTGCCCGGCTAACAGTGCCACGCACACGGAGACTGTGTCAGCGCTGCGGGAGATTAGCAACCCTCTCCAAACCCCTTGGAATAGAGCAGGAATCCGCATGCAGCCATCCCGCGCTTGACTTCCCCCCCTTGGGTATTCAGGTAGCTTTTCCGGATACGAAGCGCATCTTGATTGCAAATAACGGATGCTTGCATTTATTGGCGACGAGTAAGACTTACTTTTAAGTAAGAGATTGCAGAAGGAGGGACTGGCCAATGTCAGAAGGAGTCTGAGAGCACTCAACTATGATTGACAACAGCGGTCACCAACTGGGGGTCCGTGAGAAAATGTTGGTGGTCTGCAGAAAAAGTTATTTGCCTTTTTATATTGCACTAAATCAGGGGGTCCTCAATCTATGCATCCTGGGACGGATACGTGCAATGGACGCTTGTGTGGCTGCAGAGGGTCTCCCCCTTTGGGGTCTTTTTGTGGGGGTCAGAAATTCCAACTTGGGGTCTGCTTCGGCCTCAAGCCTGGTGGGGGCCTTTGGGCAAAGGCTGGAGGGAAGAGACGCTGGTGGCGAAGAGCCGGAGGGCCTCGTTCCAGTGGGACGGCATCATGGCCTGGAACTGGCTGACCATCTCAGCCCGTTGAGCCTCCAGGCACTGGCATCCTGCACTCCTGCAGGTCTTCCGTCTGTTTGGAAAGCCCATGCTCCTAGTCCTCAGTGAGGCTTCTGCTGAGCCTCCTTCTCGGCCAGATCCAACTTGAACCGAGCTGTTTAGCCAACTCTTTCTCCTGGGGGCTACTTAGCTCCAGCAGCTGCTTCCTGTTGGGGCCCTAAGGATCCCGGTGGGCAGGGCGAGGAGGGGCTGGGAGGGGAGGGACGAGTAGAGTGTCACTCAACATGAGTGACACCGAGTTGGCCACGCCCACCCAGTCTCATGACCACCTAGCTGGTCAATAGGCAGATCCTATTAGTGGCCCACAGGATTTAAAATAATGAATTCAGTGATCCCTGAGGTCCAAAAGGTTGGTGACTCCTGATTTAAAAAATGTTCTTAAAAGCTACCTGGAGCCGTTTGACCTCGAGATGGGTGGCGTATAAATTTAACAACCCAATAAATGCCTGGCACCAGTTTTTGTGCACTGCAGCACCTGAAAGCTTTGAATGAAACGAGGTAGCCGGAAGAGGTGCTCCCCGCCCTCACCTGTTCTCCTCTTCCTCCTTCACCCCGGCATCATTGTGCCAAGATAAAACGGGGAAAAGAGATCCTCATAAAAACATTTCTGCATCACTTTCATCGGTGATTGATCCAAATCCTGTTTGGTGCCAACCGCCAGCGATGTTGGCGGTGGAAGCAAATGGGTTTTTTCCCCCCGCGTCCGTTGAGAGAATAAAAGAGCGATGGGGAAGATAATTGGAAACTCTGAAGTCCGGGCAATTGAGCCGAGGAGAATTTTGGAGCCCCGGCTGAGTGAAGGGCCTGGTTTTCTGGAAATGACAGTGAGTCATCAAATGCGGGGAAACAGTCGGAAGGCCGCCTCTGGGTTTCTTTGTGGCAGAAGGGTCATCTTTGATTCTTCCACGCTCCTGTTTACGTCCAACCTGCAGAGATGGGCTTATTTTGTGCCCGAGTCTCTTCACCAACAGCTAGGAACGTTTAAGCATCGTGTGTCCTGCCAGCCCTTCAGCGAGCGGAGACCTAACGGGGGAGAAAAACGCACTGGGGCTGTTTTGAGAGGGTGGTTTTACTCGACCCAAAGAGCTGAGGGCAATGTCCAGATAGCATCCAAAAGTAAATCAGAGTCCGAGGCAAAGTCCCAATTTATGAAGAGAGCCATGTTGGCACATCTGGGAAAACCCAAGACTGAAAGCTTCCTGGTTTTCTCCACCTAGTTGAAAGTTCAAGATCTTGCCCCCCACGTCCCAATGGTCCAATCTCCCACTGCCCTGCTGGCAGCTTCCACCCATCCAGTTCCGGTGCAGAGGTGCAGAGACAAAGGATGACCTTGGCTTTCTAGAAAGAATGTTGTTATGGCTACATGGCATCTAACTCCGTACAATTCCCACAATAGAAAATGCGGAATAATAGAAGGCCAAAGACCCAAAAGGAAAGATGGCCGAAGGCCAGACAGGCAGGCTCTGAGCAGCTGAGTTACTTTAACTTGCTCTCTCTTGTACTTTCGAGTTGCACGGGGATGCCTCTTCCTTTCCCTTCACTGTTGGCATATGGAACCCGTCTCTTTCTGGGTGACGCCTTGAGCCCGTCGTGTTTCCCATCATGCCCTTGGACGGATGACTTAAGGGGGGGGGACTTTTGTGTTCCCCCAAGATTGTGTGTGGGGAAGGAGTGAAAACCTGGGATTGTCCTTCCCATTGGCGGGTGTGAATCCATTGTGACCCTTCCCCAAAGCCTTGGTGGGAAAGAATGGGTGGGGGTGGAGGGTGGAGAAGGGGGGCCCTTGCAGGAGGGGCCACGGTCATTCTTAAGCACCCCTTTCTCTCCTCCCCCCACTCAATCTTCTTTCCTTCTTTGTGTCATTTGCAGACTCCCCACCGGAAAGAACCGGGCAGAGGCGCGGCATGCCGGGTGGGGCTCTGGAGAAGAATCCCAGCATGGATCTGGCAGCCACCACCCCGTTCCGGGTCACGGTGAGTCCCTCTTTCTGCCCTCAGCGCATGTTCTGCATGCCCTCGGGTTGGGGGGGGGGCGAAGGAACCAGCACATCTCTCTTGCGTGGCCTTTTCCAGTGGCACCGAGTTCCATAGGAGAATGTATTTAGCGCTGCAGGAGGATGTGAGGGGGCGGGGCTTTATAAATGCCCTGAGTGGCCACACCCCTGAGTGGCGATTGGCTCCTGGCCTCCCAAGGCGGAGTCCCTTGAGCTGCCTAAAGCCAGCGCTGAAGTTTTTGACCGGCTGTTGATTCAAGACTCCTGTAATTTATCCAAATTTATCCCAAAGGATAAAAGCAATCCTTTATTGAATCCATCTCTGCTCCAGGGGGAGCAGAAGCTTCCTTCCCCCGCCTGCCTCTCTTCCGTGGCCCTGGTTTTTTCATGGCTTTTCATTCAAAGAAACCTTCCATCAAAGAGTGGCTGGAGGGAGATTTTAATGGGAAAACAGAGCCCATCCCCTTTCCGTCTCTTTGGCTGCTGGGTGTGTGGGGGGGGGGGGGACATTTGTCCAGCTATTATTTCTGCTCGGTCAGGGGTAGCGGGGTTGGGGGTGGGGGCTGATTTCTTGAAGACAACCGGCTGTTCCTTTCTGCCTGGCATGGGGGTGGGTGGTGGGGGAGTGGGCTGCCCTCCAGAACAAAAGAAGAAATTCTGCTATGGCTTAACCACAAATCACTTTTATTTTCATCCGCTTCGGCTTGATCGAGCGAACTGCCTTTTTAAAATTTTTTTTTTTAAAAAGCAGATGTAACAGAGAAAAGTGTTCTATAAGGCAGTGTTTCTCAACCTTGTCAACTTGAAGATGTCTGGACTTCAACTCCCAGAATTCCCCAGCCAGCGAATGCTGGCTGGGGAATTCTGGGAGTTGAAGTCCAGACATCTTCAAGTTGACAAGGTTGAGAAACACTGCTATAAGGGATGCTTTGTGGGCAGGGGATGCCATCCTGGGGGGGGGGGGGTCAGGCTGTGGTGGGCAGGCTGTGGACCTCACGGGAGGTGCCGATGCCCAGCGTGGCCCCTCCCAGCCACATCCAGAGGGTGCAGGTACCCAAGAAGCAGACCTGGCACTCCCCATCAATCTCCTGGCCCCATGGTGTCCCTCTCTTCTCCACCCACATGCCCCCCCCCCCGCCTTTGCCCCAGCTTCACTTCCTACAAGCATCTCAAAGACTGGGATGGGGGTTGCATGGAAGCCAGGTCCAGAAGGAGGTCCATGGGATCTCTGCCCCTCCCCGTCCGCTCCTGCAGACCAATTCCTGCCCTTGAGCTGCCCCCACCTCCGAGTAAATTATATTTTAATGGTGTCCTTTTCTTCGAGAGGTTTTTTCACGCTTGCTGGAGGAGAGCAGCCGGAGCGAACTCGGTTCTCCGCGGTGGGAGCCCTCGGTCTTTAATTGAAACCTAATTGTTTACTAAACCGCTTGAACCAAAAGGGAAAATTACTATAATTTGGGTCTGTGGATGATTCCCCTTCTCCCTGCCTGTTATTTTTAATTTTTTTTAAAAGAAAACAAAGAATTAAAAAAAAGACCTCTTATGGGTGCTGAATTTTAAGGAGAAAAAAGGGCCCATTACCTTCCATGATATATAAACAGGCAAACGGATGATCATTAAACTGTCGGTGCCAGCAGCAAATTATATGCAAATCGTTTGGGGGGATCGATGGGGGGGGGGGCTCAGTCAGTGCGAGGGGAGGGGAGGAAGGGCAGGCAGATCTGCTCCCCCTTCCTAAGGGAGGCTGGGGGGGGGGCATGAGGGCCAGCAACCTATTTGACGAAATCCTATCTCAGCCTCCTCCCTCCAAGTCACTCTCTGCTGTGCATTATGGGTCTGAAAATGCAGGGGTGCTTGGAAGGTGGATTCAGGGCTTTCTAGATCAGCATTCACCAATTGGTGGTTCGCAGAAAAATGATTTGCGTTTTTATATGGCACTAACTCCGGGGTCCTCTAACTACGACCCCTGGGACGGATAGGTGCAATGGACGCTTGTGTGGCTGCAGAGGGTCTCCCCCTTTGGGGTCTTTTTGTGGGGGTTGGAGGGGGGGGCAGAAATTCCGACGGGGTCTGCTTCGGCCTCCTGCTGGGAGGCTTTGAGCGAAGGCTGGAGGGAAGAGCCGCTGGGGGGCGAAGAGCTGGAGGGCCTCGTTCCAGTGGGACGGCATCATGGCCTGGAACTGGCCGACCATCTCAGCCTGCTGAGCCTCCGGGCACCTGGCCTTGCACTCCCGCAGGTCTTCCTCTGCTTGGAAAGCCCATGCTCCTAGTCCTCAGTGAGGTGCTTCTGCTGAGCCTCCTCCTCGGCCAGATCTAACTTAAACCGAGCTGTTTTGCCAACTCTTTCTCCTAGTGGCTACTTAGTTCCAGCAGCTGCTTCCTGTTGGGGCCCTAAGGACCCCGGGCGGGCAGGGGAGGAGGGGCTTGGAGGGAGGGCAAGTAGAGGCTGGCGAGGTGCCCCTCTACATGGCACCAAGTTGGCCACGCCCACCCAGTCACATGACCACCTAGCTACGCCCACTCAGCTGGTCATTAGGCAGATCATGTTAGTGGTCCGCGGGATTTAAAATTATGAATTTAGTGGTCCCGGAGGTCCTAAAGGTTGGGGACCACTCCTCTAGATGGTATCTGAGAGAC